>NW_007223631.1:661324-669131 GCF_000164805.1 Carlito syrichta | reverse complement strand
AAAAAAATGAAATCTGGATTTTAAAAAATCAGAGTAAAATAAGAATAAAATTAAAACATTGAATAAAGAAAGTCCTTTTTTCTCCTGTGGCTTTTACTGAATTAGTATTCTTACAAAGCTGGGGAAAATAACCACATCAACTGAAATAAAAATTTCAAAAGAATCCGTAAAGTACATTTTTAGGTGAACTGTTGTAAGAGATGAACTGGGCGGGGGGGAGCTTAATTAAGCAAAGTTTTTTAAAAATGTGGTATCAACCTCTGAGTGTTAGCTGCCCACTCAATTTGACATCAGTATTTTTCAGTCAACATGGTGACTCACTCAACAATGGAAGATGGACTATGCCAGAAAAACGAGGCTTGGGTTCATGACTAGTATTCAAATCTTAAGGTGTTTCATTGACTATATTTAAGTTGCTCCAACTATGAATCTGATAATACTTTCCTTTCTTTCTTTCTTTTTTTTTTTTTTTTTCTGAGTCAGGATCTCACTCTGTGGCCCAGGCTGAAGTGCCGTGGCATGATCACAGCTCACCACAACTTCAACCTTCTAGGCTCAAAGATCCTTCTGCCTTAGCCTTCTGGGTAGTTGGGACTACATACACATACCACCATGCCCAGCTAGTTTATTTTTTTTTTTTCGGAGATGAGGTCTTGCTATGTTGTCCAGGCTGGTCTTGAATTCTTGGACTCAAGCAATCCTCCCACCTGGTGCCTCCCATAGTGCTGGAATTATGGGCGTGAGCCCCCATGCCAATCCTTAAAACTTTCTTCTTCTCTTAAAGGTTCAAATTAGCAAAATTTTATTACATACCTTTTAACAAACATTGCATTTATTCCATATGGAAATAAATTTGGAGAATCCCCATTTACATAGGCCCCAAAACAGACTCAGCTACACATATTCCTACTAAACATCTGCAATTAAAAGTCAAAATTTTCTTCAAAGAGCTTTCCTCTAATTCTCTAAGCCTACCTGAGACAGTAATCTCTCTCCTACTCATTTTTAAAGAGCCAGGTTAGCAACCAAGTGCCAAAATTCATAAACAAAGAATAAATAGTGAACTGAAAAAAACATGCCTCATGTAGGCAGTCCTGTTAAATATAGATTAGAACTTTTTTTAAAAAGGTCTGGAATTTATGAGCATAGATGGGTAGAAATAAAGGCACACCCTGTCTTTCATTGGATCTTGCTGCCTTCTTGGAAGATGGAATGCAATGAGTGTGCAGTCTTGCAGAAAACCTGGAAGGGCTTCCACCAGGCCTTCTTGCACCTGTTTTAGTGACTATCTTAAAACCTTCAAATATAGAATGTTGGTACTCTCACTTGTGACATCTCTTTTGAGATATTTAAGAATAGATAGATGACCATTTTTAAGACAGGGTGATAAAGACCTGCCTGTATCAATCAATACAAACTAGGTTATGTGCTGGGCATGATGGGTCACATCTGTATTCTCAGTATTTGGGGAGGTCAAGACGGGAGGATTTCTGGAGCCCAGGAGTTCGAGATCAGTTTGGGAAACATAGGGAGATCTTGTCTCTGCAAAAAATCAAAAAATTAGCTAGACGTGGCAGAGCAAGCCTGTAGTCCCAGCTAATTGGGAGGCAGAAACACAAGGATCACCAGAACCCAAGAGGTAAAGGCTGTGGTGAGCCGTGATCATGCCACTGCACTCCACACAAAAATAATAAAAATACATTTTTTTAAAAACTGGGTTTTGCCATTTTAAAAGAACCTCCTTCCTCTCAGGCTAAAAACAGCAAAGGTTTATATCTTTCTTATGCTACATGTCCAGAAAAATTTATTGGCTAAGGTCATGTGTTCTGGTTTCAGGCACAGCTGGATCAAGATACTCCAAAACCGTCCTTAAGGAACGACTCTCTGTTTCCCTCAATTCAAGTAAAGGTATATGTTGGCTCCAGTCTCAATCAGCCTGCACCGGTTTCAGGCTGACATTCACGTAACTCCAAGTCCAGGGAGAAAAAGAAGTTTTCTTCCTGGGAATTCCAACAAAAATCCCAGAGGCTGGGTGGGGTGGCTCATGTCTATAATCCCAGCACCTTGGGAGGTAGAGGCAAGAGGATTGCCTAAGCCCCAGGGTTCGAGACCAACCTGGGCAACTTGGCGAGACCGTGTCTTTATAATAAATAAATAAATAAGCCAGGTGTAGTGGCAAGTGTCTGTTCCAGGAGACCGTGTCTTTATAATAAATAAATAAATAAGCCAGGTGTAGTGGCAAGCTACCAGGAAAACTAAGCTGGAAAGATTAGCTGAGCCCAGCAGGTTGAGGCTGTAGTAGCATGAGCATGCCTAGATGACAGAGTGAGACTTCAGCTGGAAAAGTAAAAAAAAAAATCCCAGAGTTACCCTAACTGGAAAAACAAATCCTAACAACGGTTTCTGTTCTGTGGTCCAAGACTTCAGTGCTATGACTCTCTGCCTGATTTAGACCCTGATGGTTTTCCTATGATAGAAGGTAGCAATAATGCCCCCCACCCGCCTTGTGTTCCCTTAACAGTTATAAAGAAAGGTTATTCAGCCGGGCTCGGTGGCTCAGCCTGTAATCCCACGCCTTTGGGAGGCTGAGGTGAGTGGATTGCCTGAGCCCGCGGGTTAGAGACCCGCCTGGGCAACTTGGCGAAACCTCATCTCTACAATAAATCAAAAATTAGTCAGGCGTGGTAGCACATGCCTGTAGTTCCAGCTACTTGGAAGGTTGAGGCGGAAGGATTGCCGGCACCCAGCAGGCGAGGCTGCAGTGACCGGGAGCGGCCACTGCACTCCAGTCTGGGCGACAGAGTGAGACTTCAACTCAAAAAAGAAAGAAAGGTTATTCAATTTTTATTCATCTGACAAGTAAAGGTATATGAGGGGAACCAAAATCCCTGGAATTATCTTTTGGAGGGCAGGCCCCTTGTAGTACACTCAGGATTTGTTCCTCCAGATCAAACAGTCAGCCAAACTTTTTTATCTGGAAGTTTTGAGAAGTTTGTGTTACGATTTGCAGAAGAAACATCCCAAGTTGTGACCAATGGGTGACTGGTTCTTCCACCATGACAACACACCTGCCCATACCTCGCTGAATGTTCAGCAGTTTTGTACCAAAAGTGGCATGGCCCCCATGCCCCACCCTCCCTATTCACCTGATCTTGCCCCAAATGACTTTTTGTTTGTTTGTTTCCTCGAATGAAAAAAGTCCTCAAAAAGACATGTTTTGATGATGTGGAAGAGGTGAAACAAAAAGCAGCAGAAGCGCTAAAAGCCATCAAAATTGATTAGTTCAAAAACTGTTCTGAGCAGTGGAAAAAAGTCTCGATAGGTGTATTGCATCAAGCAGGGAGTAAGAATACATAGAAAAATTTTTTTATAAGTTGGGTTTTTTAAGCCCCCCCCCCATAGTAGGTATTCTGCCACCTGATAGGACTACAAAGTCTAACAAAATACAGTCTCTGCCCCCAAGGAGCTTCTGGGGACAGGGACAATAAAACAAAGCGGTAAGTTATTGTCACACATATTATAAAAGAGGTATGTACAAAGTACTATGTGACATTTGTCCTGAATTTTCCCGGTCATCAAATTTACTTTTCTAGATCAGTTCTGAATCTCACAAAGTACACTTAGATCTAATTTTCAAAACAGAAAAATCTAATATTTTTCATGAGAACAATGTTATATAAATAGTTACATTTCAGAACCCAAAGATCAGAGTCTACAATGTGATGTCCTTGTCGTTTCCTGTTAACCAGGATTTAAAATGAGACACACAAGTGGCATTCTAAGACTGTGAGAAAGTGAAGGTGACCTTGAAAACAGTTCTTGTTTTGTTTTTCAAACAAAAATAATAAATGCCTTAGGGAGGTAACTCTCACACAGTATTTGAGATAGGACAGCCAACAATTTGCAATCCTACCTGCCATCCAAAACGCTGCAGAACTCTCCAGTAAAGACTGCCCTGTGCGGAAGCAGGTAGTGCCAGGTGAATAAGAGTGAGGGACAAGAGAGGGTTGTGTTGTCAGCAGAGGGAAGCCCTGAACAGGATAACTAACAGGTTCATTCCTCCTAAACATGTAACATCTTCCGAAGTCAGAGGAAATTGAATGAAATACAACAAAGAGAATCTGTTTATGAGTGGAATTTGGAAGTATTCCTAAAATAAACTCAAGTCTGGTGGCAGTATTTCTTTTTCTCCCTGACTAGAAAGAAATTCATATTAAGGTAGAAAGTGATCATTTAAGATGTAAAGAAAAGCAGGGCATGGTGGCTCACACCTGCAATCCCAGTACTTTAGGAGACTGAGGGGTGGGAGGATCACTTAAGCCTAAGAATTCAAGACTAGCTCAGGCAACATAGTGAGATTTTGCTTCTTCAAAAAGTAAAACAATTAGCTGGGTGTGGTGGTACACACCTGTAGTCCCAGCTACTCGGGAGGCTGATACAGAAGGAGGCTGATACAGAAGGATCCCTTTAGCCTAGGAGCTGGAGGCTGTGGAGAGCCGTGCCACTTCACTCCAGCCTGGGTAAGAGTGAGGCCCTGACTCAAAAACAAAACAAAACAAAACAAAAAGACTAATCTTTATTTACTTTCATTCAAGAAACTCTTACTGAGCACCTATAGCATGCCTCATGTTAGGCTATGCAATTTTAATGCAAAATGAATGTTACACAACACTTGTTTTTATCTCACAGTCCATTAAGGGAGATAAGGGCATAAACAAATAGTTACAGCATTATGTCATATAAGCTGTTACAGGCTTTTTATAAGGTGCTGGAGGAGAGAAAGGCTCACATAGAAGGTAATGTTTCAGTGGGGTCTTCAAAGATACATGGCAGTCCACTAAGTTGACAATGTCAAGGAGGACTGACATAGCAGAGAGAAGGTCATGAAGGTATAAAGTATGTAATGTACTGGGAAAGAGCAGGAGTAAGCCACTCAAGGCTTTTGAACAAGGGAATGACATGATCAAGTTGTCTGAAAAATCCTTCTGGGGGCATTAGGGAGGACGAGACAGAGGAGAGTCTGGAAGAAGGAATACCAGCCGGAGGGCCCCTGCAGGCACTCAGACCAGACATGAGGAGAGACTGAACTCTAAGGCAGGGTGATGAGGTTGGGGCAAGGAGACATGGCAGCTAGTTGCTAGGAAAGCAGAAATGGCAGGACCTGTTGATAGGGAGGAGCAGGGGTAATGGTGTCCATGACTTTCAGGCTGAGCTGGCTAAATGTGCATGTGATTTGTACAGAGGCAGGGAACTTCCCCACTCAGGATAGCCCCATGCTAGATTGCATGCTCTGTCACTGTCTTTATATTAATAATAGAGGGGTCCATATTTGTGCACACTAATCATGCAACCAGTTCCATTCCCAGGTCTCTACTTGAGCTAAGGGGTGGATCGTGGTGCTAAGAACTAAAAAGGCAAACAGAAGAAAGAACATGTTTTGTTCTGCGAAGGTGAAGAGATGAGTTCAGTTTTCTAATACATGAATTTCATGCCCCAAAGTGGAGATATGCAATGGCCTGTTAGAAATTGGTTGTAAAAGATCGGGGGGCATTACACATGTTCACATGAGTATCACATGTTCTCACTCACATAGTGGACCTTGAACACCCAGCGTAATACTATAAGAAAAGGACTGACTGGTGGGAAACTATGAGGGGGGAGGGGAAGGGAGATGGGATTAACGGTAGTCAGTATCTGTCTGGGGACGGGGAGACATCTCTTATCAACAAGGGTGCCTGAACGAAGTATATTTGTATACCTAACCCTTAACTGTACCCCACAATATCAAAATAAAAAATATTGATTATAAAAAAAAAAGAAATTGGTTGTAAACTCCAAGCAAGGTACAACCAAGCAAGGTACAACCTAGAGACATGAGCATGGGGGGGGGGTAATAATGCATCCCTTGATAAGGATGAGTGTGCAGAGGGAACAGAGTGTTTAAGGGATCAGAGAAGGGCGAGAGAAATGGAAGAGGAGGAGTCAAAGTCTCATGGGAAAATTCTAGAATTATGTCTTGGAAGCCATGGAAAAAAGGAGTCTCA
Source organism: Carlito syrichta (assembly GCF_000164805.1). Classification (NCBI taxonomy): domain Eukaryota; kingdom Metazoa; phylum Chordata; class Mammalia; order Primates; family Tarsiidae; genus Carlito; species Carlito syrichta. The sequence continues at coordinate 663,087 of NW_007223631.1, read as the reverse complement.
AAAAGAAGGGTGTGGCCACCCGAAATATATGCCACAAAGAGACCAAATAAGATCACAGTGGGAAAATAGCCTTTGCATTTGGCAACGAGAGAGCTGGGGGCATCAATTCTGTGGAGATGGGAGATGAAAGCCATACTGGGATGGGATGGAGAAAAAACTGGAAGAGAGCAGAGAACGTATGTGCAAACGATCCTTTCAAGAACCTGGACTGTGAAGTCAAGGCAGGAGAGGAACAAAGAAGAGGGTGCATGGGATAAAGGCAGACTTTGTTTTGCTCTTAAGATGGGAGGGAATCAAGAGGGTTTGTATGTGAGAGCATTGATCTCAGTAGAAGAGAGAGCGTACTTCTAGAAGTGGGAATAGAGGTAGACATTTGCAGGTGGAGTGGCCAGAAGGTGAGTGTTACACACCCTTTCTCCTTGCACATATATTGTACAGGCAAATTTTCTAAACCTCTAATTCTCTCAGTAGTGTTAGATTTACTACTGAGAGTGAGGTGACCAGGCACCTGAACAGTGCTGCAGACAAGCAGACACTGAGCAGGAGCAGACAGCAAGGAGGGCTCAGCTGCTGTGAGCACAGAGGCCGATCTGAGAAAGAGCTGCAAGATGCTTGTCATTTGTATGGATGAAAACCTGTAATACAAAACTTGGGCCCAGGTTTTGTAAAAAAAAAAAAAAAAAAAAAACTCAACAAGGAGAAAAGAGATTTCCCTTTTAATATTTTCATTTTAATTAAGCTCTGAAGATCCTCCATTACCACACTAGACCCTCATAACATCAAGGGATGGCTTCGTGCCCTCCAGCCACCCAGCATCAGTAAAGGGGAAATCTCCCCCGGCTGCAGCAGGTAAGTGAGTAATTGGTGAATAATTAACGCTTCACCAAGACCTGAGGCTCCTGCCTTCCTCACACTAGTGGATGTTTATAAACTGGTAAAGCAGCCTACTCTTTGGTCTAATGATTACACTTCCCTGGGTTCTATTTCATTGCAGCCAAGTTAAAAACTGACCAGCTAGCCACTTAAACCCTTCTCCCTGAGGTGACTAGAAAACAAGAAAAGTCTCCTGAGGGACTAACCCCTCACTGGGGCCATCTGTGCCCAGAACAGGACTAAAGCAAGTCCACCAACCTCTTCCCCCTTTCCAACCCCCAGAAGACAGCGAGCTTCTCTGCACTCCCGTTGAACCAGCCAGGACACGCTGAGCTGTTAGGGACCCTTCCCTAGAGGCGCCCTCCTCACCTCACCATTTGCCTGCCCTTGGGAATTGTGGAGAAGCGCGTCTCATGAGAGGTCCCCAGCTTCGTGGCTGTCAAGGGGAACCACTAACAGTGTCATTCGAGGAATCACCGGATCTAACGTCGTCGACGGGATTTAGGTAGAAGCAGATTTTTTAAAAACAGAACTATATGGATATACAATGCCTGCCGTGACCACCTGAGTAGCGAGGACTACAGATAGGTCTGGAATAAATGTGTGCGCAAAGAATGCGTGGAGCATAGCCGTTGCCCCCTTGGAAGGAAGACAGCGTAGACGTCGCGTCCATCCCAAGCTCTCTGATATTGGGGGCGAGGGTGGGGTGGGGCTCACTTCCCTAGGGACCAACCGGACAGGTCGACCTTCTTTCTAAAGGGTTAACCCAGCTCCCCTGAGCGCTCGGAGCGAGAGTTCGTAGCCTCGGGCACCTTCTCGTGACTCACTCCCTGCGAATGCAAATGCACGAGTCAGCGGTAGGTCCCGACCGGCCCCCTGCTCGGCGATCT
>NW_007223631.1:492530-661295 GCF_000164805.1 Carlito syrichta | reverse complement strand
GCATCCCACCCCCGCACTGGACGGCCCCTTCGCGCGCGGCTCCCTGACGCGCACCCGGTGGGGACCCGCGGCCCCACGCCGGGACCTGGGAGAACCTGAGCGCGCAGCGCCCGCGGACGCGGCCTTCAGACAAAAGAGGCCCCCCGGGGGGTGGGACCTGGCCCTCACCCCCTCGCCGCCGAGTCGCGGCCTCCCGCCGCCCGCCCCCTCAGCCCCTGCTCTCCGAGTGCGCATGAGCAGAGGCGCCTCCCTCGGTTCCTCCCAAGGCTAAACTTTCTAATTCCCTTCTTTGGGCTCGAGGGCTGCCAGGGGCTGGGAGAGCGCTCCATCGCTGGGTGAGGGGAACAAAGTGTCCGCGCGATTTTGTCCTCCTCCCCAGCCCGCCTCCCGCTTCCGTGGGAGCGGCAGGAAATGGAAGGGCCCCTCTCCTCTCTCTAAACATTTGCCTCTTTCCCCTCCACCTCTCCAGAAAGGAAGACGGGAAGAAAGGGCAGGCGGCTCGGCGGGCGTCTTCTCCCTTCCTCTGCCGTGTCCCCGGGCTGCAGGGAGCGGACATGGGGCTGCTCCAGGTGTTCGCTTTCAGTTTCTTAGGTAATTCCGTGGACACGGTGCGGGGGCGGGGGTGGGCTTGGGCACGGGGAAGGAAAACCCCAAAGCTGCTTTCCCCGCCTTCGAGGGAGCCGGGGGGGGTCGCGAGAGGGACTGGTTGGAAGTGCCCCGGGCTTTAAACGCCACCGCCCTAGCCTCGGCTGGAGAAGGCGCACGCGGAGCGCCGCGCACCCGCATCCCCGGGCTCTGCGCCCCGAGCTTCGGCTCCTGCGTGCTCCAGCCGCCGCCGCCACCTGGGGCTTTGCGTCCTCGGCCGGTTCAGCCTGGATTCCCCCACCGCGAAGGGCAGGCTCCCCGGGGTGGCGGTGCCTGCCGCCGGTGTCTCCCTAAGAACCCATTGCCCAAGAAAGTGCCCGAGCCGAGCACGGGCTTCTTCGTCCCGGGAAGAGATTGGGGCCATGTGGCTTTAATTAACCATCGCTGTTTGTCTCTGGATGGTACCAGAAACATCTGGGCCGGGAGCTTCCCTGGAATGGCGAAGACTTGAGGCCACTCCGGAGCCCCGGGGACTGTCCGCTGGCCCCTCGTTCGGGGACGCGGCGCCTGGCTCCCCGGCGACGCGCGGTGACCCTCGCGCGTGCACGCACACACACTCTGGCGCCCCCGTGCTCACGGATGTCCACGCGCACACTCGCAGCCGCACGCCGAGGATGCGCGGGCTGCCGCGGGCCCGCGGGCCCACGCGCGCGTGGGTGTGCGGCTTGCGGGGGCAGTCTCCCTGCGCCCGGCCCCGGACACGTCGGGGCGGCGGGTCTGCGCATCCGCCTTTTGCGGTGGGAGGCGCTCCCGCGGGGGCAGATCCGGGTGGGCGCGAGCGTCGGTGGGTTTCCTGGGAGGGATGCTCTCGCCTGCTGGACAAACCTGATGACGTGTCTGGGTTTCTTTCCGCGTCCTTTTCCTGGCGGAGTTCCTGCCTTCCCGGCCTCTCCATTGTGTGTCTCCGGTGCGTTCTGCTTTTCCCCCCGGAATTGACTCTGCCTCCCCTCCCCTCCCCCCATCCCTTGTTCCTTTTGCTCCGGCCCCACTCCCTGCTTGCCCTCACCCACACCCCTCCCGCCCCCTGTCGCCTGCCTTTCCCGCAGCCCTGTGCGGAGCCCGAGCGCGCGCCCAAGAGCCCGAGTTTAGCTACGGCTGCGCCGAAGGCAGCTGCTACCCCGCCACGGGCGACCTTCTCATCGGCCGAGCTCAGAGGCTTTCGGTGACCTCGACGTGCGGGCTGCACCAGCCGGAGCCCTACTGTATCGTCAGTCACTTGCAGGTGAGGGCAGAGGGCTGGGTTCGAGGCTCTGGAGCGCCTCCTCCAGCCCAGACCTGAGAGACGGGCCCAGGGGACTCCGCATCCTGTCAGCAGTCCAGATAGGAAGCGCAGCCAGCCGGGGAGTCCCGGGATTAGGCTGGTAGCTCACTCTTTCGCCCCATCTCAGTTTGCACAGTTGCAATCCGCCAAACATTTCCTGCCGCCGCCGGCGCGGTCTGTATGGAAAAGGCCGGGCTACAGACGGACCTGCCCCTGCCCCTGCCCCGACCCAGTGCCTCAAAGCCCGGATTTAAAATTTTAAAAAAAAAAACAAAGAAAAAAAATATATTTTTTTTCTTTTTTCTTTTTTTTTTTGAAAGTGTGCAGTCAAGGTGGTTTATCCTCTTTAGATACCAAGCAGTGATCTTGGGTTTTTCCGGCATCTTTCACTGGGGCAAAGTATCCTAGCACTGACAGACGGCCCCACAGGGTGATTTCAACCACTGAACGAACCGTTTGTCTTTCCACGCTCGGTGCTGTTCCCATCTACCTCCATTAGATATCAGGATCAGATGCTTGCTGTTTCAAAGTGCCTTAGTTGCCATGGTACCCTGATAAGCGGGAGACTAAAATGAAATTTCAGGGTGCTGCCTGTTTCTAAAAGTGGACCCAGGTTTTAGGTTTCAGAGGTCATAATTCATACAAGGTCAGAACTAATTTTAAAAGACACAAAATATAAACAATCCAGAATCCGAACACTTTCTCTTGGTTTTTAAAAAGGAGGTTGATATTTCTGGTTCCTTACAGAAGCAGAAAGTGTTAGTCTCACGTTGAGGGCAAGTTCTAAGCTAGTTGTTCCGATCTTGGTTACTCCACCCACCTGTGTTCCTGCCCTTAAAAAGGAGAACAGAATGTGGTGTGGTTTGCACCCCAGAAGCCTTAAGATGGAGCCAGTTTTATGAAGCAGAAAGCTGTTTCTGGATACCTGATAAATTAAACCCAAGGAATGTGGTCGAGTGGATTCCACTCATTTGCTTCCAGGTTTATACAGAGATGTCTAGACTGCTTCCTCCTGATTAGAAGGGAGGCTATAATTAAACCTTTTTTTTTTTTAAGTTCTGGTGATTGTTCTCCAGTACTAGTTTCCTTGACTACACATTAATGAAGGCAGTTGATGTTACCCTTTCTAATATTAGCATTCACATTTTACCTAAAACATTGTGCTAACATTTACTTGAGAGGCCAGGACATCCTGTAAATGAATCACCAGGTTCTGAAATCAGCTTTGACCAAAATGAGAATTGGATTCCTTGTCTTAAGACACCTGGAGCCAAGCTCTCTGCCATATATGATTACCCATGGAGCTGTGAAGTGCTTTTCTCAACAGGGCCTAAAGAAAGGGACTAGTTGTGCACTTTTCTCAAACCTTTAGTGGGTACAAGGATGGAAGCGGGAAGCTTGTTTTGTCCAGGGTCACCATACCTCCCTGACTTTGAGTCTCTGTTTTCTTTAGTTCGTCTTGCCAGCCTCCAGATCCTTTTAGGAGGAAGGTAATTGCTAACTGAATAAACACAAACAAGAATATAGTCCGTTGATTTTGCACTTCTAAGAATATCACCCTTGATCAAATGCTGCTTGTAAGACATATGTAGGCCTTTATGTATTTCAGTCTTAACATCGTTTTCAGAAAATGTAGGTGCTGAACAAAGCTATAGGTAGAAAAGGGAATAATTAAGCAATGTTTATGATTTGTCATGATGGAATGGGTTTAGAGAACTCTCCTAAACCCAACTGCCCCGGTGGCCGTGGCTCCCCCACCTCCCTTTTTGTTAATTTTCTTTTTTGAGTTGGAGTCTCACTCTGTTGCCCAGGCTGGATTGCAGTGACACAATCACGGCTCACTGTGCTTCAACATCATGGGCTCAGGCAATCCTTCCACCTCAGTCTGTGCACCACCATACTCAGCTAATTTTTTGATTTTTTTGTAGAGGTTGCCCAGGCTAGTCTTGAACTCCAGGGCTCAAGCAATCTTCCTGCCTCAGACTTCTCGAGTGCTGGGATTATAGATATAAGCCACCCATGCCTGGCCCATGGCTCCCGTTTTAGAAGAAAGAAAAAGAGAATGTCGAAGCTACTCTAAAGCCTGTAGTCTATCTTCCTTCTAGCTCATGTCCACATTGAAGTTATTTGAATTAGTTCCAGACTATAGTTGTCCCAATATGGCAGGACAGCCTAGTACCCCTTCCCCAGATATTCTGAGCAATTTATATATTAGTCTACATGCCACCACCATAGATTAACTGCTTGAGAAGAATAGAAGCTAAGAAATCTTATTCTGTAGTTTCCAAAGCTTCTCTAAATACTTCTGCCTAATACTTAGTTTCTGCCTTATTCAGGCCAGATGAATTGTATTTTTTTCCCTTCATTTTCAGTGCTTTATGTCAGCAAAAATTCTCTAATACCTCTTATGCATTTTACTTTGAGTAAGCTTCTCTAGCTATTTATTTATTGAGATTAAGGTTTAAGCCCAGAAATTTGATTTTGATTAAATTAATAGCTTGTGGAAACAATGCCCTCTTTTACTTTTGACCTTGAATTTGCAAGAAAGGAGGAAATTATTTTCAGGCATGTTTTAGATTCAATAAGTTAAAAGAGAAAGATATGATGTAAGTCATTTAAGTGATTTTCACACATTCATTTTTCTTGAAGCTAGTAAGTTTGCTTTTTGTACTGTGAACCTGATGGAACTTTTTATTAAAAGAAATTTTTTAAAATGAGATTGCTTTCTAGACTCATGATGCTGACTTTGTTTTCAGGAGGACAAAAAATGCTTCATATGCGATTCCCAAGATCCTTATCATGAGACCCTCAATCCTGACAGCCATCTCATTGAAAATGTCGTCACTACATTTGCTCCAAACCGCCTGAAGATTTGGTGGCAATCTGAAAATGGTATGTGGTTGGTGTGGGAACCAGTTCTGGGGGAGTGTGATTGGAAACTGATTGGGGTGTACAGGCTCCTGGGTGTTTGGGATTATGATTGGCTTCTCTGTCCCGTAATTATGGCCTCTGACAGATTTACTGCCTGGAGCACTAACTTCTCTTGGTAAAATCTGATCCTTCTTCCTGAAGCATGCACTTTTTATAAGAAAGCAGCCTTTCATGCTTGACCAAAGGAGTATTTTGTAGTCGTCATCCTGAGGGGGCCTTTAGGGAGAGTGTGTATGTACCAGGGGCAGTCTGGGGAGAGCGTGGGAAGACCGTGTGCGATCTTAGGTCCTTATTCTTCCACAGAACATAACGTCTTTCATTTTGATTGGCCCCAAAGGAAAAGTCAGGATCACAGCCACCCCACCCTTCTTCCATCTACAGAAAATATTAAAATAGTAGTAGTAAGACTATGAACAAGTCCTACAATATAATTTTTCAAAGATTCTTTCAATGTGGATATGACCCCAAGTCAAACAGTTCCCCCAATGATCATGTGACTTCAACCCCTTTACTTTGCCATTTGGGTTTTCATTGAGTTATGATTTTACTATTGCCATGAAACTAAGCCCAGATGAGTTTAACATGTTTCAAACTCAAATGCTGAGATTTGGGGAATAAACATAGAGTTAGTGTGTTTGTTAACTGGAAAGGTATCGTTAGACCTTTTAAAAATAAAAGGCTGAGAAAGGCCCCTCAAAGAAGCAGCCTAAGCCTGGCCATGTACTATGATATACTTATTCTATGTCCTATGTCTGGAGAGCATTTGGATGGATGCTTTCGGTCATTTATCATTCTGCAAAGAGAAACTCCCTTAATAGACTTCCTTATCATTGACTATTAAACTGCAGATGTTTCCTAGAAGGTCCTTGGTTTCTCAGGAGGGTTTGTTGTTCGTTGGTCAGCCCTGGAAATCCGTTGGTTACAAATTTGGCTGAGATGAAAGCATCTTCAAAAAGCATGTGTCACTTGGAGCCATGTTCATTCTGATATAGGATTATCTTGGTTGATCTGTATAAAAGAGAAGTTTTTGTAAATCTGTATTGCATCACAAAGGACTTCTGAAACAGCATAGAGCTTCCTAGGAGCAGGAACTGGGGAACATTTCCTGATTCCCCACGTTCTTCCAGTGAAATGGAAAGTTCAAAGGAGGCTGCCTCAGCTTTAGGATCAAGGCTGTCCCCATTTTAGTCGACAGATAGCAAAACAGTTTTCATATGCTATAGATGTTTTTGTTTGTTTGTTTTTGAGTTGGAGTCTCACTTGGTCACCCAGACTGTAGTGCAGTGGCTGCTTCCAGCCACGACCTGCTGGGCTCCGGTGATCCTTCCACCTCAGCCTTCCAAGTAGCTGGAACTACAGGCGCGTGCTACCACGCCCAGCTACATATGCTATAGTTGTAAAGGAAGTTTTTCTTAGTGACGTAGAATTAATCAACTTCTACAACTTTGAATCTGTGAGACAAAAGAGTCTAAATGCCAGAAAGAAGAGATTTTCAAATAGAGGGGCCTGAGTTCTCTGTCACTCTGTCACAAGAGATTAGATGAGATTAGACTGATGGAACTTAGTCTTTAGAAAGTCAGGCTGATTGTTACTATACCCTATCCTCTCTCTGTTTTCTAATAATTCACAATTGAAAACTTTCTTTATGAATGCGATTTTATCTGTTTTCTGTGTGTTTTGCACAAGCTGTGCTTAGGCATGGCAGTGTTAAATTATCAGTGTTCAGGCACAGAGACAGGCTTGCAAGGTATGGCTACTTTTGAGTTACCCTCCATGATGATCTTTCTTAGATCTGACAGAAATCAAATATATTATGGAAGAATGACTTTGGCTTTTTCCTCCATGGGTTTTTCTTCCCATACGAACAAAACAAAACAAAACCTGTAGTGCTTTATCAGGTTATCATCTAAATGGAATGTGTTTTCGGTGCACGCATTGCAGTGTATGTTCTTATGTTACGGAAATGGCACTAGGCTTGCTTGATGCTTTACATTATTTCCTTATCTCTTAATTTTGAACAAATACAGGTTTTTAAAAGCCTAGAGGAGAGACTTTGCTAACATTTCACTAATGTAGTTGCTTAGCTAACATTTTCACTCAAAAATAAATGTCTAGGCTAGTTTTGTAATATGGCTCTTTTTAATAAGTTAGATAAGGTTAGTTAGTATGATTTTAATGTTTTTCTTTAACATTCCAACTAACTCATATCCGTTCCAGTGACCACTTCCCCCCCCCAAATTGACTTGGCAGTTTTCCAGCACAAGAGTTTATTTCAAAAGGTCCTACTGATTTCCTGAAAATACACCAGCCTGTGACATAATTCATTCTGACACATTCCTGTCTTCCTGCATTTAAGACTTCTTTTTGGTCTGGAAGATGGACCCCAAAAGTTCCCTCAAACACAGAAGATATGGAATATTCTTTCCTTTACCAAACAGGCGAGCCTGAGAGCCCTAGGGATTGGGGAGGAGGTGCTTTCCATCTCTGGAATTCCAGTGGCCTTTTTAGCGTGTTAAAGTGGGACTGATTGACCCTCAGGGCACAGTGCAAAGGCTCATTTGTTTATTCAGGCTTTCCCCTGAAAGGGAAGATGTTAGTATTTGTTCTGAGCCAGTTTATTTATTTGACTGATTCTTTGTCTCTTTGGCATTGTTTTTCAGTTGTGGAAATGCATCCAAAGGTTTCCCCATCAGGGATAGGTTTTCTAAACTGGAGTATAACTAACATATGTGGTAGGCTCTAATTTATTTTCTTTGCTGCTGCATAAAGTAAAAGGGATATTTGTGTTTCTACTGAAGAAGAATTGTGTCCCTGTGCACCAGACTGCAAGCTGACCCCCTACTGTGCACAGGAAGTGCCCCTCCCCTTTCTCCTTTGAGAGTCTCTTGGCTCAGAGAGTTGGGAAGATATTTCACTCTTCCTAGGCAAAAGATGTCTTTCTTGATGGCAGCTAGAGGCATTCTGCCAGATGTCCTGTTCCAGTGAGCAGATTCAATATGTTGAACTCCAGAATGATTTGTGGAGAATTATTCTGACTTGTATTTTACCACCAAATAAGTACAAAGGATTATTATTATCTTCAGCTAAAGGTAGAATGCAAAGATGATTTCTATGCAGAAAATAAAAATAGTTTTAATAAATAGTCTCAACTACTCACAGATGTTCTCTTTTACCATACTGTTTCCTTTTTTATTTTAAAAAATCTCTTATAGGTGTGGAAAATGTAACTATTCAACTGGATTTGGAAGCGGAATTCCATTTTACTCATCTCATAATGACTTTCAAGGTAAAAAATCTAGAATTTTCTCACAATGACATCTGAGAGCACTGTGTAATTCCCCTTTCAAAACGGTGTCTGTTGTGAGTTGGGAACTTAAATATTATTGCTGTCATTAATTAGGATAATTAAGCAGTTTTTTTAACATGGGCATGAAAAACTACATTTAACAAATAGTCTGTCTTCATGGTCATAAGTAGAACTTGAGCCTCTATGATTACGGTAGTTCAATTGTAAACTTTTTTTTTTTTTGGAGTTGGAGTTGGAGTCTCACTCCATTGCCCAGACTGAAATGCAAGTGGCATGCTTATGGCCACCCCAGCATCAACCTGCTGTGTTCCGGCAATCCGTCTGCCTCAGCCTTCTAAGTAGCCGGAACTACAGGCGTGCACTACCACGCCTGGCTAGTTTTTTGATTTATTGTAGAGATGAGGTCTCACCAAGTTGCCCAGGCTATCCTCGAACCCATGGGCCCAGGTAGCCCCCTCACCTCAGCCTCCTAAAGTGCTGGGATTACAGACCTGAGCCACCATGCTGGCCCAACTGTAAACTTTTAATTAGGTATCTTTTTCTTTTCCCCTAGAGGAAGGCACCATTGATTCTCTCCCAAACCACAGTAAAACATCTGGAGAGTAAATTCCTAATCCCTTGTGTTTATGTTTTAATGCTGAGTTTGGTAACTGAAAAGGAAGTGTATTATCTTTAGTTTTCAAAGTTTGCAAAATTTGTGGGAACAGCTTTACATTTCCTTAAGAAATGCGTATGCCTTCTTCAATGTGGATTTTCTCATCATTTTTCTTTTAGAGGTGTAAAATGACTCCAGAACTAGGGAATGTCTCTGTACAAAGTCCCTTTGTTTCTTCTTAAGCAGCTGCTTGGAAATGACAGACTTCACATGGCTTAAAGTACACGTTGGCACACATAAAACCCATAATTTACTTATTGCTTCTCAGATTAAAATCACTTTTGAATAGATTTCAATTGGAGTTGAGGGCCTTATCTGCACCCTCTCAGGGTAGGAAAAAGTGCCAGGGATAGATTTACCATGCGGGCAAGTAGCCACGAAAGTCTCACTGTGTCTGCCACCAAAACTGGGAGGCCAAGGGGCAAGGGTGGGTGTGGGAGTCAGAATGTGACTAGGAGGGACATTGGGCCGTGCGGGATCTCTTCATTCCCTTGCTATTGCCCCAGCAGGCTGCTGTTACTGCCGGGGTGGGAAGGTTTATACTGTGACTGGGACACCTGATATTGAGGGTGGTGAGGAGGGCTTTTGCTAAATAGCTCGTCAGTTACTCCCTGTCACCAAGGCCATGTCCTTTCATTGACCACACACTCACCCTGGTGATTAAATTGACACCCACACGTGAGGATGTTGCCTTTATGTTATAAGGCACCTACAAATACTCAAAAGCATCTTTTTAATGTTTGTGGTCCTATTGTTACTTTGGAGAGGGCCTCCATTTGCACATGGCTAGTTCTGAATTCGTTTATATCCACAAGTCCTTTGGGCACATGTTCTGTAGTTGGTACATTACAACAAAGATGAACTTCCTCACATAGATGCAGAAGGTCAAACAGAGAAGATGATGATTGAACTGAGACATAAAGAATGGGTACAAGTTGTCAGACTAGTTTATGGGTGAAAACTTGTCCTTCTAGGTCTAGCTCCTGGGAGCAAAGCAACATGGATGGGGTTGGGTAGACTTGGGTGTGAATCCCATCTGTCCATTACTGGTGCGGGTGGCCAGAGCTTTGGCACCCTCGTTGGTAAAATGGGGAGAGGAATAATACCAGTCTATATCATAGGATTGTGTGATGTACCCCTCTGTTCTGGGAGTAGGGCTCATCTTGCTGCCCCGGCATGTAGTGGGAACTTGATAGTTTGTGTAAATGCTAATGATTGGCATGTAGTAAGTGCTCGACAAATATTTACTGAATAAACAAGTGGATGAATGGATTCAACCATCTTCAGTTTATAAGAAACTACCCTCAGTCCTATGGAAGATTTTAAAGATAACATTAGTGCCTGCTCTCCAGAAACTTCCAATCTTCTAGGGGAGAAAGAAATACTTGCAAATAACTCATAATACATGACAGTACGTGCTAACTGCCATAGCAGAAGTTCAGATACTGTACATTAGTATGGAGGAGGGTGAGATTAATTTTAGCCTCAGATAAAGGAGAAGGCTTCATGAGGAAAGGACTTGACCAGGGCCAGGAAGAGTAAGCAGGATGTCAGTGGAAGGAGATGGAAGAAAGGCCATCGTGGCTGAGGAAACAGTCTGAGAAGAAAGCTCTGATGGTGGGACAGCTGGGCAGGGTTTGCTTAACAACTACTACATAGAGTCTCCTCAAGCTTGGGGTAGTGAGGGAAGGAAAGGGAAGTAAAAGCGGAAAAGCAGATTAGACTCAAAGGACCTTGACTGCTTTCTGAGGTATGTGGCCTTTATAAGAAAATGCAAGCCATTAAGGAACAAATTAGATCTGTGTTTTAGGAAGGTAGCATGAGAGGAAACACAGAGGATAGACTGGGTTGGCAAAAAGAGAAGGCAAGTTGGGGTCAGCGTTAATGGAGGGTTAGTGTTACTGCAAAAGTTGGCTGTGGTTCTGAAGTAGGAGGGAGCCTCTCCCTGTGACCCAGTAGCCTTGTAAGTATCACTTGGAGCTTTTTCAGACTGCATGAATCCACTTGCTGTCATATTCTGATCCCCTCTGCTACTGCCGCCTTTGAGAATCATTGTCGAGAGGTGGAGCCTCTGTTTTCTAAGGGCAGTCACTTGGAGCCTTTGGAATCAAAAGTTGAGCCATGAAGTGGGAAAATATTAAAAGCAGAACAATGGAAAGAACGGACCGAATCAAAAATTACTCAGACGTTCAAGCTAAGTTAGTAGGAAGATGATGATATCACTCACAGTAGTGAGGTCAGGAAGATAACTGAGGTCGGGGATGATGAAGAACACTTGTTTATTGTTTCCCAAGTTTGCCATGGAGATGGCTGACGGCTAAATGGATTTAGGCTTGCAAAAGTGCAGTATTTGTGTGTGTGTGTGTATAGCCGGATGTTTCAGCACTCATATCTTTGTTTATTATAAATTTGGAGGCAACTGCACAGCAACATGAGGCCTGAGAAAGTTACTGACTGAGCAAAGAACATGGAATGGCTTCCATTCTTTAGGTAAAATGTGTTGTTCTGGTTTCTAGCAGCTTCTTAACTCCACAGGAAATTGGATGACTCTCAATGGCCCTTTGGGACTTAGTAGTTTCCAGAAGGGAGGAAGAAGGAAGCACAGCCAGGACTGCCTTTAATGCCTTTTCTCTCTTCTCCCTCTGACCCAGAGACATGAAAATAAACTTTCTCCTCTCTATCTCCCCAAGTCTCGCCAGCCAGAAGCCTGGTCTCATGGGGAGTTTGCCATGCTACTTGGCACATGTGCTTCAGTTAGTTATTGGGTTTTTTTTCCCCTTACTTTAGAATTGTTAGTCTAGTACTCTTTTGAGTTTAATAAATTATCATTTTCTTATATTACTGGATAGGTGAGAAATAAGAACCTGAGCAACTAGTGAGTGAAAAAGTCAAAGAATCTGTCAAAATGTTGTCTTCCATTTTCTTACCCTTGACTCCTTTTGTCAGAGAAAAAGGCCAGCAGGATACTTAAGGAAGACAAAAGGAGGCCTAGGCATGTTTCTAATTTTCATCATTAACTCTCACCTAAATTTTTGTTGAGTACTGGTTTTAATTCAGAAGTGAGTGTCTTTATTTAGGATCTGTTTTCTAGGTCAGCTTCACTTTTCTTTGATCTTCCTCCATTATCATCTGACTTCCACTTCCCAAAATGCACTCACTGTGTGTGTCAGTGTAGAAGCCTTTGCCTGTTTCTAGTGCTCGTTCTGCGTCATCTCTTCTTTCCAGCTGACCCTGTTTACCACATCCTCTTAAATCTCCATCCTGCATTGACTTGAGGAAGCTGCCTTTTTTCTCTTTCTTCTCTGACACCCATTTTTCAGTCTTCTATGCCATTTTCAATGAGGGAGAAAGATAGGTTTGGTCTTCTTATTCAGCATGGGTTTGAATCTCAGCTTTGCCTATAACCAGCAAGTCAATTAATGTCTCTGAACTTTAGTTTCCTCATCTGTAAGACAAATGTGGTGTGTGTATTAGTTTCCTAGGACTACCATAACACAAAGTGAGACTGGGTGACTTAAACAATAGAAAGCAGTTATTTTTTCAGTTTTGGAGGCTAGACTTCTGAGATCAAGGTGTTAGCAGGGTTGATTTTTTTTCTGAGGCCTCCATCCTTGGCTCATGGATGGCCGTCTTTGTCTTCATACCATCTTTGCTCTGTACATGTGTACGTCCTAATCTTCTTATAAACACATCAGTCATGCTGGATTAGAGCCCACCCTAATGGCCCCAATTTACCTTAATTACCTCTTTTAAGACCCTATCTCCACATATGATCACATTCTAAAGTATGGAGTAAGTTGCAACATGAGTTTTGCATAAACAAATTATCCGTACTGGAGGGTGAAATGAAATAACATAATGAGTGTTAGAGGCACCACTGTTTTCCTTGTCTAGTCCGTCACTGATGCATTTTCCTGGACCATGGACTTTGGCTTTCTTGATCTTGCCCTTTGCTTTTTTTTTGAGACCTTCATGTACTTGGAGGGTTCAAATATGATGTGTATACCATGACTCTCAAATTCATGTTTCAAGCTCCATTTTTGTAGCTAAATGCCAGACCACTGTTTTTAATTGTCCGGTGGGTGTCTCCATATGGTCACGCATGTGTAACTAACACATGTAATTAGCTCACAACTAAATGCCTTCACTCCTCTTCCACGTCTACGTCATTGGTAACACATCTACCCAATCTTATGTGCCTGTATTTCTTTCCTCTCTCTCCCTCGCCACTGAAATCTAATTAATCTCCAAGTATAATCATTATATTCTACCATCACTAAGTTTTCAGAGCTGTCAATTCCACCTATTTCTCTCTAGCCTTGTTGTAGTTGCTTGAGTGAAAACTTTCTTTTTTTTCTTTCACATGGTTTCTCTGCATCTTGTCTTGTTCATGCCCAATAACTCTATCACAAGAGTTATTTTTCTAAAGTGCAATATGATCATTTCATTCTATTTAAATTTTTCATTATCCACTTTTCATGGCAAAATGATAAAATAAACCCCTTAGCATGGCACATTCCTTCCTACCCTGCCCCAGTCAGCCTCATCTGTCACCTGTAGCCACCTTCACCCCTACCTGAAAATCACCTTGTCACCCTTTTTTTTTTTTTTTTTTTTTTTGAGTCAGGGTCTCACTCTGTTGTCCAGACTGGAGTACAGTGTACAGTGACAGAATCACAGCTCACTACAGCCTCAACCTCCTGGGCTCAGGCAATACATCTTCCTCAGCCTTCTGGGTAGCATGTGCCATCACACCCAGTTAATTATTTTTTGATTTTTTTGTAGAGATGAGGTCTCATATATTGCTTAGGCTTGTCTCAAACTTCTGAGCTCAAACAATCCTCCTGCCTTGGCCTTCCAAAGTTGCTGGGATTACAATCATGAGCCACCGTCCTCAGCCACCTTGTCACTTTTTTAAGATCCAATTTGATGCCATCCGCTCTATAAAGTGTTCTTAGCTTTTTTTTCCCTTGGTAGTAAAATATGTATAGCATAAAATTTACCATTTAACTATCTTTAAATGTACAAATTAGTGATGTTAGGTATATTCCCACTGTTGTGCAACCATTACCATTATCTATTTCCAGAACTTTTTCATTGCCCCAAACAGAAATTCTGTAGCTATTAAGCAGCAACTCCCCATTGCCCCCTCTGCCCAGCCCCTAGTAACCACTAATCTACTTCCTGTCTCTACTTACCAATTCTAGATATTTCAAATAAGTGGAATCATTCAATATGTATCCTTTTGTGTGGCTTATTTCACTTAACATACTGTTTTCAAGGTTCATCCTTGTTGTAGCATGTATCAGTATTTCATTCCTTTTTATGGCAGAATATTTGTATATATATATCATTTGTATATTTACATCACATTTTGTTTATCCATTTGTCAATTGTTGGATACTTGGGTTGTTTTTACCTTTTGGCTATTGTGAATAGTGTGCTGTTGTGAATAGTCAGGCACAAGTATATCCATTTGAGTCCCTATTTTTAATTATTTTGGATAGGAACATAGCAGTGAAATTATTAGATTCTCCCAGTTTCTTGAGTTATTTTATTAATTCATTTCTCTTTTCCAAAAGCACACTGCCTGTGACTTACCTATGGTATTGAATGTGTTGTATTGCAAATTATTTACACTTATATCTGTGCCTCATTAAACTATGTATAACATAGACAGCACACAGGCCACTGACTGGTATTGAGCCAGAAGTCATTATACATTTATTGAGTTATTAAATTAATGAATGAAAGAAACGGCACTTTTAACCAATCCTATTATGGATGTTGTGACTCTAAATATATCAAAATGTGTTTGCTATTAAGGTCTGTTTATAATCAGCATCTATAAAAAACAGCTTACTAATCTAGCAGGGTGGGGGAAAGTGCAAATTTTGGAGTCTAGACACTTTCTTTGCATGAAGAGGCTCCATGGAACAGCTTGAAGTATTTGAAATCCAGCCACAGTCTGAAATACCAACCAATGCAGTCAGTGTTTGTGGCACACAGTTGAGTGACGTTTGCACCTGAGATTTAAAAATATACAGACTGCCAATAAAAAATATTAAATGAGACTTTTGTTCCCACCTTTAGACATTCCGTCCAGCTGCTATGCTGATAGAACGATCGTCTGACTTTGGGAAAACCTGGGGTGTGTACAGATACTTTGCCTATGACTGTGAGAGCTCCTTTCCAGGCATCTCAACTGGCCCCATGAAAAAAGTTGATGATATAATTTGCGATTCCCGATATTCTGACATCGAACCCTCAACCGAAGGAGAGGTTTGTTGGCTTCTTGGTTTTGCATTCTATTTGCAAATCTACTTTTTGACTATTGCAAAAATACCAATTGCTCTTATATCCACTTTTAGGTGATATTTCGTGCTTTAGATCCTGCTTTCAAAATAGAAGATCCTTATAGCCCGAGGATACAGAGTAAGCTGGTTTTCAAATACCTGTGAAAGCTTTGATGATAAACAGCAGTCATGTAATAAGTCTTACCCAGAGCACTCCTACGACTCAGTCTAAATAGTCCAGGCTAAACCCACCTTCTTTGTGTTCTTCCTTGCTTATAATACCTGACCAAAGGTCTTGAAATTAGCATCATCAGTCTTCCCTGTTAGGGAACACATTTTGATAAGAGTAAAAAATTTCTGCTATAAATACATAAATATGTTGATTGTTATGCCTAATTTTATTACTAAGCATCTTAATTAGGCTATAGATTAAGCTTTTGTAACAAAGTGTCCGCCAAAATACAATTGCTTAAATAAGGTAGCAGTTTCTTTCTCTTTTGTAATCAACCAGAGGAATTTCCAGAGAAGAAATGTAGCTCAATTGCCATAATTAGTCTTAGTAGATAAAATAAAGGATAATGCCCGATTAAATTTGAATTACAAATAAACAACAAATTCTTTTTTGAGTGTAAATGTATCCCATATAGTATCTGTGACTTGTACCAATGTGTCTCATGAAATATTTGTGGTTGCTATTACTATGTCCCATGTGATATTTGGACATACTCATACTAAAAAATGATTGTTTCTCTGTAATTCAAATTATTAACTGAGCATCCTATATATTCATTCACTACATCTGACAACACTAGCTATGAGGCCACCCATGTTCCCAGTTTTATCCACATGGTTAGAGTTAGACCATCATCACGATGTCGTCATCCCAACCTGTGGGGGAGGAGGAAGTAGAGGGCAAGCAAATTGCACTTAAAGGTGAGACATGGAAGTTGTACACATCACTTCTCATATCCCATTGGCCAAAATTATTCATGTGGCCGTGCTGCAGGAGATTCTGGAAAGATCTCTAACTGGCCATGTGCTCTGCTACAACTCTTGGCTGGCACTTGCATTATCAAAGGAAGGGAAGAACAAACACTGGGGGGAAATCAGAAGTCTCTGCCAGGCTCAGTATATTCAATAAGTCGAGGGTTGTGTTTCTCAGAAAGTTGGATGTTATTCATAAGGTGAGATGGCAATTAAATG
Organism: Carlito syrichta; assembly: GCF_000164805.1. NCBI lineage: Eukaryota > Metazoa > Chordata > Mammalia > Primates > Tarsiidae > Carlito > Carlito syrichta. The sequence continues at coordinate 644,997 of NW_007223631.1, read as the reverse complement.
ACAGTGAGATCTTGAACCTGAATGTTATGGTGCTCAGGCCAGAGCTCTTGACCACACTTAGCCACTATTCTTCATTGATCTATTCACAATTATATACAACTTATTCACAATTACATTTTGATCTTCTTGGGAGGCAGAATGTACAAGAATGAAAAGAATGGTCTTTGGAGTCAGACAGACCTAGTTAAACCAGGTTTTATGATATTTTAGCTATGTGACCTGGGGCAAATAATAGACTTGAAACTTTTTTTTTTAAGTTTCTTTTCTTCACCTGTAAAGGGAGATGCTAGTATTGACCTTAGGGTTGCTAAGGGAAAATGAGTTGATGTATGTAAATGACCAACCGAAAATCCTGACATGTAGAAAGTGCCAATAAATGGAAGCTGCAACTGTCATCGTTGCCATTCACGTGGCTGTTGAGGTCTTGCATAGAACTGGTCCAGAACATCAGAGTGAGGGTGAGACTGTCTCCCCTCCTGCTAAGAGTCTCTGAAAGTACTCACTGTCTGCTCCCCTTAGGTGAAATTTGTGGGACTTGGGGAATATATTGCCTTTATCATTTTGATTCTCTTGTCTTTTGTTTTGAATGGCATCAGAAAGTCTATTTCTATATTACACAGAAGCATCGGTGTTAGCGGATTATTCTTTTGATTTAGTTTGTAACCAAAGGAGCTTTGGACACCCCTACTGTGGAGACCTCTGAGATTCACTTCAAAAGTGATTTGCCTCTTAGACCAGTAGTCAAGATGAGGCTTGGTTGTTGTTAAATATGGCAGGAGAGAGCAGGGGGAGCATATTTGCTCTACTGAGGGTTTCCACAAAGATCAGTTCAAGGGTTTCTAAATACTCCAGCTGCTCTTCAGATTTGTTGTTTGGCCTCTCGTCAATAGGCGCTTGTGCTCATTTTGTGCAGGAGGATTTGTGCAGGAGAAAATTTTGGCATTCATAACTGCCATTCAGCTAAGTAGTACCACGGTTTCTCTGTTCATTTTTTGTTTTACAAAGAATCTAAGTTTAATGCATGGACTTTCCCTTCCTACCCACAACCATTTCTATAGCTTCATTGTAATCTATGCATATTTTATAAGTATTTAAAATTGCATTTGGGCTTTGAAAATATCCAATGCATCGGACCACTACCCTGTTGTCTTATGTTGTAAATTACATATTCTTATGCATCAACATAAATGAAAGTAAAGCTTAGGAGCAGTTTCAGGCTACAGAGCTTGTGAGCACAGGTGGACTGATCAACATCTTGGGACCCAGCTCAGCAAGAACAACGTAGTAACTGAAGAAAAGTTAAACTGGGCTTGGTGGCTCAGCCTGTAATCCCAGCCCTATGGGAGGCTGAGGTGAGTGGGTTGCCTGAGCCTGCAGGTTTGAGACCCACCTGGGCAACTTGGCGAGACCTCATCTCCACAATAAATCAAAAATTAGCCGGGCGTGGTAGCGTGTGCCTGTAGTTCCAGCTACTTGCAAGGCTGAGGCGGAAGGATTGCCGGAGCCCAGCAGGTCAAGACTGCAGTGGCCGGCAGCAGCCACAGCACTCCAGTCTGGGTGACAGAATGAGACTCCAACTCAAAAAAAAAAAAGTTGGATGGCTCTTGTTTTACCTAGTTACTACAGAATGTAATTGATAGCCCAGCTTCTGTAATAAGCCTAAACCTACAGATTTAGGAAAAAGAAGAAAAGATAGCATTGATTTATGAGTAATTTGTAGTTGGGAAAAAATAATTTTGCCCCAGCGTTCTAGTAATAAGCCCCTTTATGCTTATATCACTATATCATTTTGATAAATGTGGAAACATTTTGTAAAACTAGGACAAAAAAGTTGTAGACAGAAATGTTGCTTAAAAACTTGAGATAGTCCTTAGATTGTAGTTATTCTATAGTGTTAAATCTATTTGGGTAACTTGGATGTCATTTAAGTTGTGGGAAATTTCAGATAGTATCTTCCCCTCTAAAAATAGACACAAAAATATGTTTCTAACTATCTTATAATAACAATGAGAATTGGAGTGCTTGGATAAATTCTTTCCCACCTGAATGGAATTTTCTGGTTTTGAGACTGACGATTTGCTGTGGGAACCAAATGGTACCACAGAACTTTAGACTGCTATGTGCCATCCTATAGTAATCCAGCATTCACTCAACTGCATTCTTATAATTTCTCTGCTTCTACACGTCTTCCTGAAACATTGGTCCACAGACAGACTCATCACAGATTAGACACTCTTACTGAACTGATGAGAATGTAGCTAGCCATTCCTTTTTCTAGTCGCTGTGACTTTATGTTAGGCTTTACTGTTGGAGCCATCTAGATTAGACAAGGGAGGGAAGCTTTCCTGATGCTCTTTCCATTTGCCATGGCTTTCTCTAAAGAGAAACAACGCAAAAATAATTCTCACTTGATCAGACTTTTCATCTTCTTGGTGACTTTTGCAGATTTATTAAAAATCACCAACTTGAGAATCAGGTTTGTGAAACTGCACACTTTGGGAGATAACCTTCTGGATTCCAGAATGGAAATCAGGGAAAAGTACTATTATGCAGTTTATGATATGGTGGTTCGAGGAAATTGCTTTTGCTATGGCCATGCCAGTGAATGTGCCCCTGTGGACGGATTCGATGAAGAGGTGGAAGGAATGGTAAGTGAGCCCTCTGTCTGGCTTTTTCCTTTATACCAGTGACTCGAAAATGCAAATTGAAGCTACTCTTACCTTAAGCCATTTACATTTTCCAGGGATTTTTACTTTTCCAGACTTCCATTCTTGCGCTTAGCCCTTTGCACTAGACTGGGTGATTGATTGTTGGTTTTCTCTTGAACTATGACAATGTACAGACTGCTCATTTCATAGACAATAAATTAACTTTTGGAATTTGTTGCTGCAGGCTGTTGCTAAAGTAAGATTAAAACTAGGATTAAAAGGTTGTCTAAATAACAATTGTGTCTGCCTTTACATTAGAGAAGATTAAAACCCACAAGCATTCTGTTTTTATGCTAGAAGGCATAAATTGATCTCAGTCGAAAGAAACTGAAGTTTTAACTCAGACTCCTGGGATATTGTTGGAGGGATCACAGGGAGTTTGTTTCTTTCTGTCTTTTCATTCTAATTTCATTCCTTTCCCACTCTTATGCCATGTTTGCAAATTATGTGTGGTTTGAAATTTGGGTGAATTGCCAAATGGATAAAGGGGGGGTTAAGGTATTCTACCAATTTGTAGAATTCTTATAGACCTAGGGGATTTTAACGCAGATAAGACTTACGAGATCTCCTAAATTAACTTTTCTTGATAGAAGAGTAGTTTGCAAGAGAGCCCTGAGTAAATGAGCAGCACAACAGGTAGGAACTCGAATCTGGCTCTGCTGACTCTACCCCAGCTGGGGTCCCTTCAGCTAAACTGTGGGCCTCCTCCCTTCTTGATGAAGGATGTGCCTTGCTTACTTGCTGTGGCCTTTTCAAAGATTGTTAGTCCTTGTCAAAGACGGTGCAGGATTGAGTGTATTCAGCCCTTCTAAAACTTTTGCTTTCCCTTTATTCCAGTGAGAACTTTTATTGCATTAACAAAGTTGAATTTTTAACAGGGCCTAAAGGGAGAGATGTGTCTTTCTAATCTTATCTATATATCTTTCAAAGCTTGCTAGGTAGATTATATTTCCTGTATAGTGTAACAAGTCTGCTATGTAGCTAATGTCTTGTTACTTTCATGGGTCTCCCAGTACATACTATTTATTGATTGTGGTATGTGCTTTGGAACTGGCTTTCAGCTTATGGAAAGCCATCTGGTAATGAGAGGATTTTAGTCTTCTGCTAACTGCAGTCCTATCAAGGTGGGTCCAGGATGGACCCGTCTATCCTGTTCTCGAATTCCATTCTATAGAAACTAGTGTTAAGGTGAGTTCCCCTTGTACATCTATTTATCATTTATAAGCCTTAGGGATCTTAAGCATGCCTTATAGTGATACAGTACAAATAGTGCATTATGGGGCCTCATCAAGCAAATTAATTTATATCTTTTCCTGAGTGCTTGTATTTCCTTGCATAAAAGGAAAAAATTAATGTAAATGTGGCTAATGGTTTTAAAAATGTTATTTTTGTTGAAAAAATTTAAGCATGTGCCTGAAGTAAAAAACAATAAAATAAGCTAACAAAAACCTTTTTTTTTTTTTTTTTTTTGAGTTGGAGTCTCACTCTGTCGCCCAGACTGGAGTGCAGTGGCCGCTCCCGGCCACCGCAGCCTCGACCTGCTGGGCTCCGGCGATCCTTCCACCTCAGCCTTCCGAGTAGCCGGAATTACAGGCGTGCGCTACCACGCCCGGCTGATTTTTTGATTTATGGTAGAGATAAGGTCTCGCCGCCCAGGCGGGTCTCGAACCCGTGGGCTCAGGCAATCCACTTACCTCAGCCTCCCAAAGGTGCGGGATTACAGGCTGAGCCACCGAGCCCGGCTCCAAAAGCCTTTTAAAAGAAATAGTTTACTGGCCTAGTGGTAAAACTTACAGTAATGTGAATTGGCTCCCAGGCGGTATGTTTGCATTTAGTTCTGCATTATAACTTTTGTAGATTTCGATTACAATCATTTTTTAAAACTCTTAAGTAGCTAGGTTTTTTTTGTAATCTTAAGTAACTGATTTTGTTCATTTGGATTCTTTTCATAGATGCTTAATAAAATATTGATTGTGCATCCATTATGTAATAGAAACTATTCTAAAGGCAGGCCATGTAGCCATCAACAAGACATACAGAAGTCACTGGAAGGAGGGAGAAAATAAACACAAAGATCTCCTCTGCGATGGCGCTAGAGATTAGTTTGGAAAGAGTTTTCTGTTTCAATTGTGGAGCACTTTGGCTGTGAGTATCCCTTGCTTTGTTCATTCCTGTTTTTCTAACGTTCAAGGTCCACGGGCACTGCATGTGCAGGCATAACACCAGGGGCTTGAACTGCGAGCTGTGCATGGATTTCTACCATGATTTACCTTGGAGACCAGCTGAAGGTCGAAACAGCAATGCCTGTAAAAGTAAGTCTCTGTTAAAGGGAGCTTTTGAATCACTTCAGACTTCAGTATCCATTAGAGGCACTGTAACAGTGGGCTGTTTTGTAGAAGGAAGAACGATTACTGCCTCTTTTTCACCTTCACTGATACTTCTAGGAAACCAGTGCTATTCATTCAATTAAATTATTAAATTAATATTTACTGAGCAGCACCTATGTGTTTGGCACTGACCTGGATAGTTTGGCAACCATAGTGAAAGACTGAAATGTCGTCCCTGACATTGTACCGGTTTTTAAGGCAAGATGACCCTGAGAGAAAAATGAAAGAAAAATATGGCACTGCAGCCCATTAAGGTAAAGAGATATGGAGTAGAGTTTTTGGCCTTGTGTCCATGCCAGCCCAGCTGCAGCCTCTGGCACCCTTCCATCCAGCCTGTCCCTCACAGTGGTTTTCTCTGGCAGAGATGTAGTGTGAAACACCACAACCCCTCCCTACTCCTCACACGTCCTCCCCTTGAAGAGTATGTCTGCCTCTGCTCCTACTGAGGAGGACTGTTCTCGAGGTTCAGAAACCAATGACAGCTGGAGTGGTCAAGGCTTTGTAGGTTGAATCCAGCTGGCCCTTGATGAATACTTGATTAGGAGGAGAGGAGAGAAAAGGAGAGAAGAGAAGGAGAATGTGGAAGGGAGGGGAATGTGGGAGGGATTTCAGATAAGGAGAACAACATAAAGAATGAGGCTCCTAGGACGTTCTTAAGACCACCGCAGAGCCTGTACTGGGGAGTGATTGTGGGGTTTAATTCAACCATTACATAGACAGCAATACATTGCCAGTTGCCAAGGATGCTTCAGTGGGTAAGATGCAGTCCCTCTCTGCAGGATGTTCCGTTGCGAGAAGGGGGACAGACAAGGTGGGAAGGCTGGAGTGTGGAGCCCCAGGAGGGCCAGACTAAATCAAGCTTCACTGTGAGAAGACAAGAGGAAGTGGTGTAGATAATTGTTGAGCCTGAGTGTGAGAGGATCAAAGCTGGTTTAGGCCAAGATAACTCTGCCTAGTGGGCTAACAGAGAGCAATGCTGCATCTAAGAAGGCCAGCTTAATGACTGTTAAACAGACCTTAATTCTTACTGTAGAGCCTGCCTGGTGTGGTGGTGGAAATACGAGGAAGAAATCTATCCTTCAAACTGTGTTCCTCAGAGCAGGAAACTCAAACACGATTTCCTAGGAACGCATCACCTGGAAGGTCCTTTAGTGCAACATTCTTCCATCCAGTCCCACCCTGAGCAGGACCCAAAAGCATCCTCAATGCAATGGCAGCCTTCCTTCTATCATGAGCTTCCATGGCTTTTCCCTGAGATTTTCTATCATTAATACCCCATTCTCTTCCTAAGAAGGCAGATAAATGTGTTTGTGTTCATGTCATAAAGTTCACATTTTTAAGGTTTCTAACCTGCATTAGGGTTTAAACCAATGTCATCAATGGATGTGTCCTTTTTTCCACCAGAAAAGCCTTCTCATTGACTGCCATTTAGCCTGAACTTAGTCCCTGGTTTTCTAAATAAGCTTCCTTCCTACCACCCTATTCTCCATTGGTCCATTGATTTTTAAAAGGCTTTTCTTGACGTTGGTCTTGTCACACAGAGTGTAACTGCAATGAACATTCCAGCTCATGCCACTTCGACATGGCCGTTTACCTGGCCACGGGGAACATCAGTGGAGGCGTGTGTGATGATTGTCAGCACAACACCATGGGACGCAACTGTGAGCAGTGCAAACCGTTTTACTACCAGCACCCGGAGAGAGACATCCGAGATCCTAACCTCTGCGAACGTATGTTGGGAAACCTCAGCCTATGGAATCTGCCTCAGGTTGCTTTCCAAATGAAATGAACTGTAGTAAATCCTTCTCTCAGAGCTTGTGGTTGGAGCAGCAGACCTACCATTGTTATTTTAGTTGCCCTCTAGGATGCTGGAAGTGGAACTTGCTTGGTAGTTGCACCTTCTTTAGTCCGTTTTTGTGAGATTTAGAAGAATGAAGGGACGTATGTAGTTATACAGAGGCACATTGTGTTTCCTGCTGCTGCTGCTTTTGACCTGGTACTTTTTATCTTTCTTAGGATGTACATGTGACCCAGCTGGTTCTCAGAATGAGGGGATTTGTGATAGTTATACTGATTTTTCTGCCGGTCTCATTGCTGGTCAATGTAGGTGTAAATTAAACGTGGAAGGAGAACATTGTGATGTTTGCAAAGAAGGCTTCTATGACTTAAGTGCTGAAGATCCATTTGGTTGTAAATGTAAGTCTATCTGCTGAAAAGTTTGAGAGTTCTCCTGTGTTCAGAATTCCCATTTTACTTTGCAATTTTCTTTTTAAGTCAGAAGTCTTACTCTTGCCCGAGCTGGAATGCAGAGGCACAGTCACAGCACCACAGCCTCGATCTCTTGGGCTCAGGCAATCCTTCTGCCTCAGCCTCCCCAGTAGCTGGGACTATAGGCACATGCCTCCGTGCCCAGCTAAATTTTTTGATTTTTTTTGTAGAGATGAGGTCTAACTGTGTTTCCCAGGCTGGTCTCAAATTCTTGGACTCAAGCAGTCCTTCCACCTCAGCCTCCTAAAGTGCTGGGATTACAAGCATGAGCCACCATGCCCAGCCTTTACTTTGCAGTTCTAAATTCAGACTACTACTTTGGACTCACCTGGTCTGTGTTTCTCTACGTCCTGTTGTTTAATACAGCTTGTGCTTGCAATCCTCTGGGAACAATTCCAGGCGGGAATCCCTGTGATTTCGAGACGGGACACTGCTACTGCAAGCGTCTGGTGATGGGACAGCATTGTGACCAGTGCCTGGTAGGTAAATCCTCATTACATGGGATAGGTAGTTTTTGAGTATGACAAGTTTTCATAGGGAAAACTTTTTCTCCATTGTTGATTCTACCATCACCTTTATGTATAAATGTTAAAAGACAAAGTAGACAGTTCATAAAATAGGAATTACAAATAAATAATTTTACAAGATGTTCATTGTCACTGTTAGAATCATAAAACAAAACCATGGTGAAGTATCACTTTTACAGACAAAATTAACAAACATTTTTAAAAGCGAGATGCATTCTACTAGTGAGGACATACTGAGGTGCTGGTACTTTGTTGCTGCTGATGGGAATGCAAACTCATTCATACTTTGTGAAAAGCATTTTGGAAATGTTTCAGTGGCCTGTTGACATATGCATACCCTTTGGCCCAGTAATACTGCTTCTGGGAATCTATCCTAATGAAATAATCAGAAAATTAGACAAAGATGTATTCACCGGAAGTCTTGTTGCATCTTTTATTAGTCAGAGCAAAAGACATGGAAAAATAGTTCAGTAAATTTGGAGGCTTCTATACAATGTGATATTTGGTTGCCATTGAAAATGACAATATCAAGAAATGCTCATGCTGTTATAAACACACACACACACACACACACACACAAAGTGAATAGGATCTTGATTACATAGGGGAAAAAATCCATTAAGGAAAACAAAATCTGGAAGGAAATAACACCAAAAAGCTCACTGTAATGATTCAGAGTAGAATAATTATAGGATAAAAAAAAATTCTTTATCTTTCATAACATTCTTATACTGCATTCATAATTTAGGAGGATTCATTGGTCCCAAATTATGTTTATGACCACTAAATATGTATATTTATATAGAATCCTGATAGATTCTTAAAATAGATTCTGAAAAGTCTAATTTAAATTGGTGAACCTGGCCAGTCATGGTAGCTCACATCTATAATCCCAGTGATTTAGGAAACTGAGGCAGAAGGATTGCCTGAGGCCAGGAGTTCAGGACCAGCCTGAGCAACATAGCAAGACTCCCATCTCTAAGAAAAATTTTTAAATAAAATATAGGGCTGAGGCAGGAAGATAGCTTGAGCCCAGGAGTTTGAGACCAGCCTGGGCAACATAGCATAACCTCAAATCTACAATAAGTCAAAAAATTAGCTAGGCACGGTAGTGCACACCTGTAGTCTCAGCTACTTGGGAGGCTTAGGCAAGAGGATTGCCTGAGCTCAGGAGGTTGAAGCTATAGTAAGCCGTGATGGTGCTACTGCAGTCCAGCCTGGGCAACAGTGAGATCCCCAGCTCAAAAAATAAACAAATAAATAAATTGGCCAGGCATAGGCTCATACCTGTAATCCCAGCACTTTGGGAGGCTGGAACAGGAGTATTACTTGAGGCCAATAATTCAAAACTAGTCTGGGCAACATAGCAAGACCCCATCTCTACAAAAAATAATAGTAACAAAATAAATAAATTGATGAAACTGTGCTCATTTTTGAAATACAAAAAGCTTTTCTTCCCTATATAGATACTATCCAATTTCTTTTTATTTCTGTTTCTAATCCTCCAAAGATTCAGTGATTTCCTCACCTTTCAGTTGTGAGACTAGTTCTAGCTATAGGTTACATTTCCACAGAGATAAACCTTTGGAGGGCTTCCCACATGGGATTTATGACAGACTGAACTGGGGGGAAATGTAAGGGCCTGCCAAATATTTGCCATAACTCTCCTACTGCCAGAGTAATTCTAATGAAGAAAATCGGTACCTTTCCTACTTGCTCATATTAATTGTTGGGCGGAGGTTATTTGTAGGGCTGAGAAACGAGATCTGTGATCTGGTGTAAGCATGTGATTATGTACAACTCTCTGACGCTGGTGACAGCAGCTCCAGTTTCTTTACTTCAGGAATGCTCCTTTCTTTTGTTGACTTTCTGCTTTCATAGTGAAAATGAGTGTTTGGTAGAAAACCTAAACATGCCTTAACGTGTTCCTTGCTGAGTCTATTGTATAATGACAGGAACCCACCATTAGATGTTTAATCTTTTGTTCTGCAGCCAGAGCACTGGGGTTTAAGCAATGATTTGGATGGATGTCGACCTTGTGACTGTGACATTGGGGGAGCATTGAACAATAGGTAAGTAAAGCTTCACATAAGCTCTTGTATTCAGTCCCCAAGGAAAGTCATGACTTCTAGAAAAAGAGTGACATTCCATTGTCTCTCAAGAAGATATACATGACCCGGTGCGGTGGCTCATGCCTGTAATCTTAGCACTTTGGGAGGCTGAAGTAGGAGGATCACCTGAATCCAGAGGTTCGAGACCACGCTTGACAACATAGCGAGACCTCGTATCTACAAAAAATTTAAAAATAAGTATCTGGGCATGGAGGTGTGCCTGGAGTCCAGCTACTGGGGAGGCTGAGGCAGAGGGATCGCCTGAGCCAGAAGGTCAAGGCTTCGGTGAGCCATGATTGTGCCACTGCACTCAGCCTGGGTGACAGAGTGAGACCCCCCACTCAAAAAAAAAAAAAAAAGAAGAAGAAGAAGAAAAGATAACCAAAATATATTCATTTCTGCTATATCTTGTGAATGTTTGTAGACACCTCTACAGACTAGATTCCCAGTGATGAAACTGCTAAGTCAAGGTACATGCATATTTTTTAATTTAATAGAGAATGTCAGATTATTCCAGGCAAATTGAGCCAATTTATTTCCTTCATTATTGTTACAAAAGTAACCTTTTCCTTTTCCTGCATGCCCAGCAGCAGTTGGTATCATCAAACATTTTTTGCCAATCTAAAAAGATAGAGAATGGACTCCCATTTTGTGTAGAGGATCTTTTTTTTTTCAACTTTAAAGTCCGTTAGTGAAAATTACATAGAAATGATCATAATACACATTTGGCAAGATGTTGAATCTGTGGGAGTTTAATTAACCACCTTTGAGACAAAGAGAATTTTGGTCTCTGTTACTGGCTCAGAGTCAGAACATCTGGTAAGGATAGTGTAAGTGACTGCTGAGAGAATAGACAGATGTTTCCCTGTGGCCTTGAGTCTTCCCAGGGAAAACACACTGAATTCATTGAGCAAGCTTCATGTACTCAAAAATTGATTCTCTTACAAGATTATTTCCCAACACTATAGTAGTCTGCTGGGAAGGAAGGAGATTTTCAGCAGCAAGAATGTGTTCTGTTTGTCCTCTTTATTTGGGTGTGTTGTGTTCCAGAGCATGCATAGACCCAGTACACCATGTAGCCTCTGAAATGCCAGTGTAGATTTCTGTTCTTAGAAAACCTCCAAAGGGAGGGAAACTAGGATAATTCCATAAAAGCAGGGAAAAAAGACCAACTGCTGTCTGCTTATGAAATCACTTTCCTGACTTTCCTTTGTGACTTCCAGAACACATGTTGAACCCTTTAGTAATTGATTCCTCAATTCAAAGCTGTCATCACTCCTGAAGTCCTCCTTGATTAGATGAAAGTGGCATACACAACTTCTCCAAATTATGTCATAAACTCAGGAATGTCCTCTGTTCCTTTACCCTAAACGATTTTTGTTCCTACACTTCCTTGCTCTTTTTTCTCCATTCCACACATTTCCTGTCTGTCTTCACCTACACACAGACCCTGGTCTGCCCTCTCATCTCTCTTGCAAAAATGTGTAAAAACCAGAGTGTGTGCATCAATAGAATGTGTGCGGAAAAATTTTCTGGTAAATATTTTTAAAGCACATCATCATCTGATCTTTATAGCATAAGGTGAGATGTCATCGGTGGGGAATAAAAGAACCTATGAATATACTTTCTGGGCTGGGTGCAGGGGCTCATGCCTGTAATCCCAGCACGTTGGAAGGCAGTGGCAAGAAGATTGCTTGAGCTCAAGAGTTCAAGTCTAGCCTGGGCAGCATAGTGAGACCTTGTCTTTACCAAAAAAATTAAACTTTAAAAAAATATGCTTTCTGATCCTGTGACTCTTCACTCTTTTATGGTGTTCTTTTTCAATACTGTTTATCCCAAGAGAAATTTCTGTAGGAGCCCCTTAGGCATGGTCTCCTGAAGTACTGGTTCTACTAGGAGAATGTATGGTATGTAGATGACACTTAGGAGATATTTGCTAAGTGATTGGTTTGTTGCAACCACTTATAAATATATTTTCCCTAATAGTATTCCTTTGCTTGGCCTTGGGCACATAGTAGGTGTTGATTAAATTTTGATTGAGTAAAAGAATTTAAGAAACAAAAGATTTTTAAGATGGTAAAAATTAAATATGCACTTCTTAGGAGAGGCACCTTCTCACTGTGACCCCAGACATTCCTTAATTCCTTTGGCATGGGACAGAGTAAAGTGTAAAAATCAATGGAAGTGGAAAAAGTTTTACATTTTGTATAATGAGCTGAGTGGATTTTTGGTAGTACAACAAAAGTTGAGTAATCCCGCCTATTATGTTAACAATTAATCTGAACTTTTAAATATTTGAAGATATAAAACCTAATGAATTTAGAGAATGTAACTCAGCTCAGGTTAAAGAAGTTTTGCCTAGTAGATTACGTGCTTTAATGAATAAATAAGAATTGGTAGCAATGGCTGATAGATAAATGCTACTTCTAAATGTTTAAAAACATTGAAAAATGCAAACATCTTTACAGCATTCTTCAAAATTATTTCGTTAATTCAATGTAAGACTTTCATGTCTGGCTAGAGGCCCACCACTTTTTTGAACTTACTATGTTGAAATCCCCAAATCGCCCTTAATGTTTTAACTACACCTTGTTTCTGCATCCCTCTTGGCACTTATTTTTTTCTGCCTTGTATTACAGTTGTTTGTATTAGAAAGGTCTCTTTGGAGAGGGATTATTTCTTATTTGTTTTTGCATCTCCCTTGGCACCCAATACAGTAGATCTTGTTAAGTACTCAGTAAATGGGGGTCTGAAATTTATTATGCTTTGAAACCAGAGCAGAAGTTAATAGACATTTTTATTAGTTTATTGAATGAGGATGGTGCATCTAACCCTTTGTAAATATAGTCATGGTGCCGCATTAATGATGCTTCAGCCAATGGTAGACCATATATCCAATGGTGGTCCCATAAGATCATAATACTGTATTTTTACTGTACCTTTTCTGTGTTTAGATACTTACCATTGTGTTATAACTGGCTATGGTATTCAGTACAGTAGCATGCTGTACAGGTTTGTAGCCTAGGAGTAACAGGCTGTACCATATAGCTTAGATAGGTCATAGGGTACACAGCCTTAGTGTATGCAAGTACAATCTGTGATGTTTACACAACAACAGAATTCCCTAGTGATCCGTTTCTTAGAGCATATCCCCATTGTTAAGTGATGCATGACTGTACTATGATAGGTTAACATGACAGGATTAGAATATAGTTTCTGGTGTTAGAAAGTATCCTAATTGCAGGTTGTGGAGAAATGATCCCCTGGAAAAACAAATGGTGCTGACTGAACATGGTGGTTGGTTACTGCAAATGATGATTTTCCTCTTGTAATGTTTTTCTGCCTGATTCCTTAATAACAGAGAAGTTAAAACACTAAAGTGCTTTCCCTGCTCTTCGTGCTTTAAATGAAATAGAATTTTTCTTCCAACAGAATTGTTAAATGTTGTATATTTATGAGAAATCCATGTTTTTAAGAATCTTGGCCTTTACCCATTAAGAAAACATAGGGCCTGTATTCGTTTTCTATTGCTGCCATAACAAATTACCACAACTTAGTGGCTTAACACAACACAAATTTATTATTTTACAGTTTTATATGTCAGATGTAGTCTCACTGGACTAAAATTAAGATGTTGGTGGGGCCACATTTCTGAAGGCTCTAAGGGAAAAGCTGTTTCTGGTTCATTCTGATTGTTGACAGAATCAGTTCCTTTTGGTCACAAGCTGAGGCACCCATTTTCTTGCTGGCTGTCATGTAAGGGCCATTCTCAGCCTCTGGAGACTGCCCACATTCCTTGTGTCTTGGCCCCCTCCCTTCATCTTCAAAGCCTGCAGTGGTGGGTCAGATCCTTCTCAAGTCACAGCTCCTGACACACCTCTTCGCCTGCCTCTCCTACTTATAGAAACTCGTGTGATTGGATGGGGCCCACCCAGAGAATCCAGAATAATCTTTCCATCTTAAGGTCCCTAACCTTAATCACATCTGCCAAGTCTCTTTTGCCTTGTGAGGTAACATACCCCCAGATTCCAGGAATAGGAATGTGGACATCTATGGGAGCCTTATTTATTTAATGTCATTATTCTGCCTTACTGACTCAATGAATTGTTTTTTTCTTTGAATCAGAGTCTCACTCTGTCACCCAGCTGGATAGTAGTGGCACACTTACAGCTGCAGCCTCAACCTGCTCCGCTAAGGTGATCCTTCCACCTTAGCCTTCCAAGTAGCTGGGACTACAGGCATGTGCCACATATCTGGCTAATTTTTTTATTTATTGTAGAGACAAACTCTCACCATGTTACCCAGGCTGGTCTCAAGCCCCTGGGCTCATGCAATTCTCTCACCTTTGCCTCCCAAAATGCTGGGATTGTAGGCATGAGACACTGCAGCCAGCCTGATTCAATGAATTGAATCTCTATTTTTAGAGAACATAAAAAGTAGAGCATACCATTTCTATCAAGTGTAATTTTTACTGGAACACAGGAAAGAATAATCACGTGTAATAAATCTTTGGTTTCACTGTGAAGAAACTAGAATTTGAGCTTGAGTTTTGAAAACTGTGTGAGATATGAAAGGTATGATGATTGGTGGACAGGGGAGGACCTTCTAGCTAGAGAGAAGAGACAGGTAAAGGCAGAGACAGGAATGGCCATGACCTGGTCGAGATCTGCTCTGAGCTTAACCATCTACTCACATTCCTCCATAACCCTCTTTGCTCCCATCATTCCTTGCCTCTCTCATCTTGTCATATATAAGCTCCAGGGCCACCTCTTTCATGATCTCTTCAGTCAGATGAACTGTGTCTTCCTCTGCTCCCATAGTGCTTTACTCTTAGCTCTATAAATGCATAGCTTCTTGTTGAATTTTTACTTGTTGTATTGGTTCATTGCTTTATTGTTTGTCCTTAATTATAAGTTCTTTAGAACAAGAATCACTTTTTCCCCCCATTTCACTTTCTCTCCATCATTTAGCTAGAAATGATGACCTTACCAAGCAATGGTGGGTCAGATCCTTCTCAAGTCAAATAAGTAAAGAGTCATTTAGAAAAAGGTTGGGAATGGACTAAAATGTGGGGGTACCTGCACCAGGAAGCACAACTGCCAGGGCCAATATTTGTTCAGTAAATATTTGTTGAGGAGTATAAGGACTCATTGGGAAGCAAAGAGCAGACACCAGAAAGGGAAGCAGCAGTTGTTTTCAGAAGAAGTGTTATGGAGGCTGCAGAAGGCCAGGCAGAGGCATTGTGACTTGATAGAATAAGATGAGAAACAATTGTGGGGTTTTGAGAAAGGATGAAAGCAGTGCTGTGGGAAGATGGGTTGGGCAGTGGGAGACAGAATGGACTGGGCAGAGGAGGAGAAGGGTTTGAGAGGTCACATTAGGAAGTCTCTAGAGTAACAGGTATGGGGCAATGACTTCCTGGACTGAGATAGTGGCAGTGACAATGAAAGGAAGCAAGCCGGGCTTGGTGGCTCAGCCTGTAATCCCAGCACTTTGGGAGGCTGAGGTGAGTGGATTGCCTGAGCCCACAGGTTCGAGACCGCCTGGCCAACTTGGCGAGACCTCATCTCTACAATAAATCAAAAACTAGCCAGGTGTGGTAGCGCACGCCTGTAGTTCCAGCTACTTGGAAGACTGAGGCAGAAGGATCGCCGGAGCCCAGCAGGTCCCGGCCACTGCACTCCAGTCTGGGTGACAGAGTGAGACTCCAACTCAACAAAAAAAAAAAAAAAAAAGAAAGAAAGAAAGCTGCTAAGTTGAGAAACATTTTGAAAAAAAGACTTGAATTTTGGGATAAAGGAAAAAGAAAATTATGTCTCGCCTAAAACCAGAGAATAATTTTAAGTCTGCTGACAGAAATAGCAGAACTGAGGATAAGAAGTCAGTGTGAGAGGTGATGGGTGGTTTAGGACAAGATGAATTAGAGATGACAGCTGGTCAGTCCATGGAAGCGTCCTACTGATAACTGGAAATACAGACCCAGAGTACAGCTGGCTGCATAGTGCCGAGAACCATAGGGCCGAGGGCAATGTGCATCAGTGTGGAATTGGAGCCGTGCCTATCAGGAGTGACAATTCAAACCTGTGGACACAAAGACCTGTGATTGGCAGGGCTGGTGTTTAGGGAATTCCTTTCGCGTGATCAGGCGCGCATGGAGTTGTTCCCTGTTCAGAATTGTGCTGCAGACAAAAGGCAACATCAGGAATCTGCCCAGTACCTTTGTCCTCATCTTCATTTGCTTGTTCTCTGGTGCTTACACGTGAGGGGTCTGGCTGTTTTCCTTCCTCGGTGGTTCATGTTTTGGATATTTGTTTTCTCTCATAAACATCTGCTGGGGAGGAAAGAAAGATTTTCTTGGGTCCATGTGATATAATGTCTGATGCCTGAATTGCTGAAGATGGCTTTTGTTGGTGCCAAAAGAGGGTTAGGTCCTAATTGCAACAAGCTTTCCTCTCCTGGGAATTGGCTCCAGGATGTTAAGAATTCATATTCCTGTGGGATAACAGCATGATGTATGGGATGAGGACTTCAGCTGGACCAGGACAGGGCTGCTGGGGACATTTTTAGTAAACCGCTGAGAGTCATTTGCAACTTGCCTTAGGTATTTGGTTTAAGATGAGCTTTGGGATGAGAAAAGAAAAGAAACAGGAATAACTTTGGGAATGAACAATTCCAAACCACAGCTTGTCTTTTAATGAAGTAAAAATGGATGCATGTATTTGGGGTTTTACTTTGTAGACAAAAACCTTATACTAAGGAAAAAGACAAAGAGAGATGTAGACTGAGAACAAAATGAGTATATTCATGTTACAGTTTATCCAGTGGCCTTTATTACCTAAAATAGTAATGATTAATTTAAAAGAGTTTATAGTCTGGGCACAGTGTCTTGCACCTACAGTTCCAGCACTTTGGGAGGCTGAGGCAGAAGGATCGTTTGAGCCTAGGTGTTCAAGACCAGCTTAGGCAACATAACAAGACCTCATCTCTACAAAAAAATTTAAAAATTATCTGGGATGGTAGTGCACACCTGTGGTCACAGCCATTCAGGAGGCTGAGGCAGAAAGATTGCCTGAGCACAGGAGGTTGAGGCTGCAGTGAGTCATAATCATGTCACTGCTCTCCAGTTTGGGCAACAGAATAAGCCTCCTGACTTTAAAAAAAAAAAAAAAAAAGCTTATTTATATAAGACCTCATATTCTTTTTTCTCTATATATATTTTTAAATGTATAAGGTATATCCTTCATTTATTTGTCAAACTAGTGTTTGCTGAGTGGGTGGGGTGGGGTGGGGTGACCAAGGTGAATCAGGCATAGTATAGCCCCTCCAGGAGTTTACAGTCTGTTAGGGATTAGTGAGATCTTTGATAATTATGCTACAAGGAAGAAAACAACCAATCCCTTAAGAGCAACACGGATAAGTAACAACTAAGGCCTCAAAAAGAGCCACTTGAGAATGGAAAAGGGAGGGAACTTAACAGGACTTTGTCAGAGGGAGAGAAGCTGAGCTCGGCTTTGACAAATAAGTAGGATGTGAAGGCTCTGTGCCTTGACTTGAAGGAACACCTTCCATGTGGTAAGCTTTGTTGCAGATGTTGGGAAAATACATTGTTTTTTTTTCCCTCAAGGAGGTGGTATCATGAAGGAGAAGTTTATTTTATGGAATCAGGGGTGGTCAGGAAGTGCTACGGCTGGGTTCACTTGTGAGCTGAGTCTTGAAAGCAGAATGGGCATATCTTTGCCTAGGGATAAGGGAGAATGACATTCCGGGCTGCAGGAACAACATAAGTAAAGGAAAGGTGCCAAGAATCATCTCATGCATTTGAGAAATTGCCAGTAGTTCAGTGTGGTTGAGGAGGTCTGGGGACAGGAGAGACTGAGCAGGTGGAGAAGGGCCAGGTTATAGAAGGCCTGGTGCACCTTCCCAAGGTCATTGTGCCAGAAAGTGATATGGTTGATACACCTTACAAAGGTCGCTTGGGCAGCTATGTAGAGTGTCACAGCTTGGTTGGGAAGTTGCAGGACTGGCAACAAAGATGCCAGTTAGAAGACTGTTACTACTTTAACTGTGAGCTAGAGAAGAGAAGCAAAGTGTAGCATTAACCAGTAGACAGAGAGCAACACAAGATGCAGAGGGGGAAATTACAGAATTTAGTTCTTGTTGGATTTTTAAGAATAACTTCTATACTTCTGACTTAGTTGATTCAGTGGCTGGGGTGCCTTTACTCCAATGGAAAACATGGGATAGATTGCAGGCTTCCATTTTGAATCCATTGGTTTGGGGTGCCCCTGGGGTAGTCAGGTTGGAGATGTCCTTCACAGGTTGGATCTTTAGGCCTAAGGCCCAGGAAAAGGGTTGTACTTGGAAACAAAGCAAAAGATATACAATGCCAATGCAAGAGAGTTTGTAATGCCTGTAGAAGACCTTGACTTGGTATGAATGGAGAGAGGGGAAGGGAAAGAAACTGAGATCTGGTCACAGAGGCTTTCACTGTCATGCTTTGGAGTTTAGGATTACAATGAACTCCTGAACAACGTGGGTTTGAACTGCATGGGCCTACTTACATGCGGATTTTTTCTCAACCAAACTCAGAAAATACAGGATTCAAAACCCATGTATACAGAGGACTCACTTTTGTATATGTGGGTTCCACAGGACTGACTATTGAACTTGAGTATGGATTTTGATATATGCTGGGGTCCTGGAACCGATACCCTGTGTATACCAAGGAACAAATATAATTCTGAGACACTATTTTTTTCATATTTGGGGGGAAAAAAAGATACTGTTATATAGATATTTTGCCATTATACTCAGTCATCTAGGCTAGACTATAGTGGCACAAACACAGCTCACTGCAGCCTCTACGTCCTGGGCTCAAGTGTACCTCAGCCTCCAAGTAGCTGGGACTACAGGTGCATACCACCAGGCATATGTAATTTTTGGATTTTTTTTTTTTTTTTTGTAGAGACAAAGTCTTTCTATGTTGCCTAGGCTAGTCTCAGACTCCTGGACACAAGCAGTCCTCCCATCTTGGCTTCCCAAAGTGCTGGAATGACGGGTTTGAGCCATTGCACCTGGCCACATTTAACATTTAATGGAAACTGTAGACCTACTTCCAGCAAGCTGACTTGTGTATATGATAATCACAGCTAACCCACTTCTCCTTCCTTTCAGTTGCTCTGCAGAGTCAGGCCAGTGCTCCTGTCGGCCTCACATGATCGGACGTCAATGTAATGACGTGGAATCTGGCTACTACTTCACCACCTTGGATCACTACCTGTATGAAGCAGAAGGAGCCAACTTGGGACCTGTAAGTAGGGGAGTGCTGGTGGGTTGGTAAAGTGGCATTTGAGGGCCATAATGGCACATATATGCTTTGTAAAGAACCACTTCAGAAGCATTTTTGTAGTTTTTGTCAGCACAAAATAAGAATCAAGACCATGCATTCTTAAGAACGTCATTTTTAAAAGTAAGTAAATCTATAACTCACAAGCAAACTTTAGAACATTCACTAATAAGACTTTTGGTTGGTTGAAGAAATTTGTCTCTATAAAAAAGTTTTCTTCTCTACTTGTGTTCCAAAGTTACTGTTTATCTAACATGACAAATACCCAGGCAAGGATATTATCATCCCCAATTTTAGTGGCTTTAAATGTATGTCTGGCACTTGAACTGTGATGACTGAAACAGCTGGAGGCTGGCTGGGCATTCCTCGCCACACAACCTCTCCAAGCAGCCCTCTTGGAGCGTGGTGGAGTCAGGATATTGAGACTTCTTACATGGCTTCTGGTTTCCAAGAAGAGGAAACAGAAGCTGCCAAGTCTCTTTAAGTCTGGGCTCAGAAGTCCCAGAATGTCATTTTCTCACATTCTGTTGGTCATAAGTCACAAGCCCAGCCCAGATTCTTGGATAGGATTACATCATTTGGTGGGTAAAGCTACACACAGGGAATGAAGGAATGGATGGCAGCCATTTTGGAGACGGCCAACCACAGGTATTGGAAAATAGCCCTGTAAAGAATTAATGAGAATTAACTCATCAGTTGTGAATGTTCGTTTTCATATCAAGTTTCATTACCTGTACTTACAGCCTGAAACTAATGCCAATGAGAGAGATAGAAATAAATCTAATAGATAATGGGCTGGCCTTAAAAAGAATCTGGGAAATAACTCATTATTCCTAGACTTGCTTATAACAGCCCTTGGGATATTCTCTTTTTTATTTTGTGCTTAGCCCCTGGTTATGTCACATGAAGTCTGTCCCAAGCCTTTGAGTCCCATCTTCAGAGTCCCATAAAACTAAAACCAATTTCCTGTTTATAGATTCAAAACTTTTTACAATGTGTCAGGGAAATGTGACCATTACAAAATAGATAAAAGATAACCATCATTTTGATATAAAGTAGCCATAGTTTTGAATCTGTGGGTGACTTCTAATTTCTTTGACTGTGAAATAGAATTGAATGCCATTTCAAATAAAGCATAACTGCTGTTTACCTTGTTGTCAGGGAGTCAGCATAGTGGAACGACAGTATATCCAGGACAGGATTCCTTCCTGGACTGGAGCTGGCTTCGTCCGAGTGCCCGAAGGGGGTTATTTGGAGTTTTTCATTGACAACATACCGTATTCCATGGAGTACGACATCCTCATTCGCTATGAACCACAGGTAAAGAAACCCCTTCATGGGCTGGCGGGGGAGGGGGAAAGGGAGTATTAGTAGAAAAATACTGCTAATGGGTACTATATGTTTTTATAAAATTTGAAGGTTATACTAGAACGAATCAGACTCTGACTTTCTAAGCTCCTTCATGAAAGTTAAAATGTACCTTTTTCTTGAATCCTGCTTCTCAGACATGTAGCAATCCCTTGTTACATGCTTAGCCTAATAGGCACCCAATTTATGGTGATGAGAATGTATCAAATCTTCTCCTTCCCCTCACAGCTTGGCTGCGAGGTGACAGGTACAAACCCCTAGAGGCTGAAGGTGACAGTATAACAGCTCAGAGATAAAATGGTGCTGGAAGACAGAGGGGTTCAACCAGCCAAGCTGAGTCAGGGGCTACCAAAATGTTTCAGAGAGGATCAGATCCAGGCCTTAAAGTGTGAATGGAATTGTATTAAGTTGCTGTAAAAGGAAGTCAGGAATAGTGTGAGCAGGGAAGAGAAAAGAGGCTTTCTTGAGAATTGCTCCATAAAGCTGGATAAGAGATATGGTTGAAGATGCAGTAGCAAAAATGGGGATCAGTACTGCCATTTGGATAGTACTTTCACAGGAAGCTATTGAAGGATTTTGAGCAAGGGATTGTCATTATCTGGGCTGCTTTAAAGTGAACTGAAAAGGACTCTGGGAATAGGCAGAGAGTACAGTCCCGAGGTATTTCAGTGCCCAGGGGAGAAGGGATTTGGGCGGGAACTGGGAAAGAGCAAAGGAAATGGTAAAGAGGGAAGGGAAAAGCGACTGTGTGTTTTCTACTTGAAGTTGGAAAATGATCGATTTGGGGAGGTCTTTATATGAACAGGTGGTAGTGGGTACCTGCAGATGGTCCTTCTGATTGTTTATTTCTAGCTCCCCGACCACTGGGAAAAAGCTGTCATCACAGTGCAGCGACCTGGAAAGATTCCAACCAGCAGCCGATGTGGTAATACTGTTCCCGATGATGACAACCAGGTGGTGTCGTTATCACCAGGCTCGAGGTCAGTGTCACCTTGACTTGCAGCTCACCAGAACGAATACACAAATTCATATTTTTCTAGTATCTTGTGAGTTGCTGAATTATCATTTCAGAGCCAGACATTAACCATTGACTTACTTTCTTTGGAATTATCACCACTCAACTTTTGTTCACTTTAAATTTAATGTTTTTTAGATGCATAAAGGTTGACTTTTATTGCTGTTTTTTGTTTTGTGGTAGATATGTCGTCCTTCCTCACCCAGTGTGCTTTGAGAAGGGTATGAACTACACAGTGAGGTTGGAGCTGCCTCAGTACACCTCCTCGGATATCGATGTGGAGAGCCCCTACACGCTGATCGATTCTGTAAGTTCAAGATCACTTCGGGTTTGCACATGTCCGACTGCTTCCCAGGATGTTTAGTCAAGGTGTAGTGCTGAGCTGAGCAGTTAAGCAGAATCATTCTTTCTTGCCTCCAAGGTTACTTGGCTTTTACTCCACCTTTTTGAAAGGACTTATTCAAGCAGCTTCCTTCTGAAAAATCACAGTGCATTAAAAAATGGCATTTCAAAAACCATCAAGCTGGCTGGGTGCAGTGGCTTATGCCTGTGATCCCAGCACAAACTGGGACACAAAACCTGGGAGGCCGAGACAGGGAGGATTGCTTGAGCCCGGGAGTTCAAGACAAGCCTGGATAACATAGTGAGACCTCGTCTCTTAAAAAAAAAAAAAAAATCAAGCTATATGAAGACTATCTAAACTTTTTCTGGCAAATGTATTTAAGAATGGAAAGATTTTCACCTTATTTAATGAGACTAATTCTTTCTGTTCAAGAGTCAAAGAAGCATTTATGGTTTTTGTGTGTCTGTTGCTTTAACTGTTGCTTTAACTGGTGCTGTGGACACCACCAGAAGGATGTTTGGCTGTTCTGGTTTCTTCACAGCTTGTTCTCATGCCATACTGTAAATCCCTGGACATGTTCACCACAGGAGGTTCAGGAGATGGGTTGGTCACCAACAGTGCCTGGGAAACCTTTCAGAGATACCGATGTCTGGAGAACAGCAGAAGCGTTGTGAAAACGCCGATGACAGACGTTTGCAGAAACATAATCTTTAGCATTTCTGCCTTGCTACACCAGAGGGGCCTGGGTAGGTATGGCTTAGCAGCTGCAGTGGATGCTACTTCCGGCTCTGAGAATTCTTGGCACAGAAGTTGCCTCAGGATGCATGCCCTGTAGTTCTGTGATAGACAGCACAAAGGAAATTGTGTCTCTGCCACAGTTTGTCTTTATCCTTTTAAGTAACATTTTTAGTGACAGACCACCACTGAAGATGGAATCGATACTTAAGAAATGCACACATAACAGGTGGCAGGGGAAAAGTCCACAAGGATAGAGCTTTTTCATAGGCAGGGTGGGGAGTGTGGCTGGAATCAGAGAAGCATCACATAACTGAAATGTATGTTTTTCTCTTTGAAAGGTCAGACCAACCCCTGGAGGTCACTGGGCTTTGGTCTAATGTCCTGTGATAGTTGAGTTTTGAAGGCAAGGGGGGAAAACCTTAATGACCTCCTGCCTAGAAAAACTGCTTTGATTTGTCAGCTCTGCCTCCTCTTTTTATTCTTCCACTCATCCTAGGGATGATACTGGTTTAAGCCAGAATTCTGAATAAGCCAATATAGTAAAGAAGAAAGGACCAGTGACAGCTTGAGGAAAGAAAGCAGAGCAGTTCAGAGACAGGTGTGACATGCTGCTCCATATCATAGGTTCTGGCCTGTCTCTACTCTGCAGCTTGTGAATGCGACCCTCAGGGTTCATTAAGTTCTGTGTGTGACCCCAATGGAGGCCAGTGCCAGTGCCGGCCAAACGTGGTTGGAAGAACCTGCGACAGATGTGCACCTGGAACATTTGGCTTTGGCCCCAGTGGATGCAAACGTAAGTTCTTCAGAAGTGCTATCATGTATTCATTGAGATTAACTGAGCAATCCTGGTGAGGGTCCCATCACACGGAGGCGACGCTTCGCTCCAGTAGTTGATCATGGAACCTGAGCATTCTGAATTGGGGCAGGTGCTTATAAAAGGAGTGTGTTTCTATTGAATGAATTTTTCAAGGCTGTTCTTTGGTTGCCTGTTTCTTTAGCTTGTGAGTGCCATCTGCAAGGATCTGTCAATGCCTTCTGTGATCCTGTCACTGGACAGTGCCACTGTTTCCAGGGAGTGTACGCTCGACAGTGTGACCGGTGCTTACCTGGGCACTGGGGCTTTCCTAGTTGCCAGCCCTGCCAGTGCAATGGCCATGCAGATGACTGCGACTCGGTGACAGGGGAGTGCTTGAGCTGCCAGGACTATACCACGGGTCATAACTGTGAGAGGTACGTGGGGCACTGAAAGTAAAGAGAATGAGATGGTCTTCGGCTGAGCAAACAACATCTTAGAAAAGCCACAGAATTAATCTCTACCAGGCTCCAGATGGCTCACTCATTTATTCCGCTTCAGTATTTTCTAGAAACTCATTTATATATCCAGTACATATTTAGATGACACCTTCTATGTGCCAGGCACCATTTGGTGCTGAGGATACTGCAGCAGAGAACTAAACTGATAGGGAGAATCATCCTAGAGTTGACCATAGGTCTATGTAGAAATGATCTCTCTGTCTCAGCAGATTCTGGCCTAGGATGAGAGTTGTGAAATGCTAATACCTAATTTAGGTCAAAGTAGAAACTAATCCAAATGGGATTAGTCATTTTAAATAGCTTTGTTTTGAAAACATTTTATGCAACTACAGTTTCCAGGAGACTGTGTAAAATGTGCCTGAGTACTCTATTCTCCAATTAATGAATGTCAGTAGAGTAATTGTTGTGGATACAAAGCACTGCCCTAGGTATATAGTGAGACTGGGAGATAGAATGTGCCTTCCTTAACATTAATAGGCTAGTTCAGTAAATAAAAATAGTCCATATCAAAAAATTGCATGCTGACCAGGCACAGTTGCTCACGTCTGTAATCTCATCACTTTAGAGGCCAAGGCGGGAGGATTGCTTGAGCCCAGAGTTCAAGACCAGGTGACATAACAAGAACTCTCTTCTAAAGGGATTGGCAGTAGCACGATACTGCCAGGGTGGGGGTGGGCGGCACACAACATAAATAAGGATACTTGATCTCAAACCAGGCAAAGTGGGGACCAAAGGGAAACCCAAACTTTACCTGTGCAATGACCATTTGTATACCTAATCCTAAATTATACCCCACATCTTTAAAATAAAATAAAATAATTTTTTAAAAAAGAAATTAAAAAAAACCTAAGTCATGGATGGTGGCATGTGCCTGTAGTCTCAGCTTCTGGGGAGGCTGAGGTAAAAAGATCAGCTGAGCCCAGCCTGGGTGATAGAGTGAGAGCTTGTCTTTAAAAAAAAAAATTACATGCTGACTTATACTGTTCATTACTAATTAAGAAATACAGAAATGTTATTACAGCCTGCTTTTTTTGGAGAGGGTGATAGTCTTCACCATTCCACATCAATGTTTTCTTTCTGCAAATAGCAGTTCACCCTTCATGGAATTTTTTTTTTTAGTTGGAGTTTCACTCTGTCACCCAGGCTAGAGTGCAGTTGTACTATCATGGCTGCCACAGCCTTAACCTACTGTGCTCAGGCAATTCTTCCACCACAGCCTTCTAAGTAGCTGGAACTACAGGCGCATGCCACCACACCTGGTTAATTTTTTGATTATTTTGTAGAGACAAGTCTTGCCATGTTGCCCAAGCTGATTTCAATCTCTTACTGAGCTCAGGCAATCCTCTCACCTTGGCTTCCCAAAGTACTGGGATTACAGATGTGAGCCACCATGCCCGGCTAGATTTTTATTTTATTTTATTTTATTTTATTTTTTGAGTTGGAGTCTCATTCTGTCGCCCAAACTGGAGTGCAGTGGCTGCTCCCAGCCACCGCAGCCTCGACTTACTGGGCTCCGGCGATCCTTCCGCCTCAGCCTTCCGAGTAGCCGGAACTACAGGCACGCGCTACCACGCCCGG
Organism: Carlito syrichta; assembly: GCF_000164805.1. Classification (NCBI taxonomy): domain Eukaryota; kingdom Metazoa; phylum Chordata; class Mammalia; order Primates; family Tarsiidae; genus Carlito; species Carlito syrichta. Next base: position 619,294 of record NW_007223631.1, on the reverse strand, counting down.
CTGATTTTTTTAATTTATTGTAGAGATGAGGTCTCGCCAAGTTGCCCAGGCGGGTCTCGAACCCGCGGGCTCAGGCAATCCACTCACCTCAGCCTCCCAAGGCACAGAATTACAGGCTGAGCCATCGAGCCCGGCTAGACTTTTATTTTAAAAAACCACTTGTGAAACATTTCAGCAAGTACTCAGTCAAGGCCAGAGTTGCTCATCAGATGAAAGAGAACTTGCTAGTGAAAATTGAATATGTTGATTAACCCTTGGCACAAAGATGTCCATCGAGGAAAAGACATGACTCTTGGCTCAATGCTTAGAGTGGTATTCAAGAATTTTGAGATCCCAGTGACTACTACTTTGAGTAAAAGTTATCGCTTCCAACCATAAAATCGTGTTATAGAAAGATGACAAGGACACAGTTATTACAAGAGCAAAAGAAGGAAATTTATCTATATATCTTTTATTTTTATTATTTTTATTTTTTGAGTTTAGGTCTTACTCAGTCACGCTGAAGTGCAGTGGTACGATCATGACTCACCATAGCCTCAATCTCCTGGGCTCAGGGGATCCTTTCACTTCAGCCTCCCGAGGCGTACATTTCCCTGCCCAACTAATTTTGTTTTTTGGTTTTTTTGTAGTGACGAGGTCTCACTGTTGCCCAGGCTGGTCTTGAACACCTTGGCTCAAGTAATCCTCCCACCTCGGCCTCCTAAAGTGCTGGGATTACAGGCTGAGCCACTGTGCCCAGCCTGGAAATTCATATAGTAATGACATTTTTTTCTTGTTACTGTTCTTTCCAGGGAGATAAAGAATAAGTATGAGAGACAGATAAGAAAAGCAGATTAACAAGGAGAAGAGAGTTGGGTGGGGAACAGAGGTAAACAACAAAGATGGCTGCCACAATGCCAATTCAAAATCAGACACACTGTGGAATGTATTTGAAAGAACATCCTGTGAGAATGGCTAGGTTGATGTTTGTGACTGGCTTTGGATTTTATCTGTAAAGGGTTTAGGTTTCTTATAGGAGAAAAGGGTATGAGAGACAGAAATATTTTTAACCCTACATTTGAATAACAACTCTTTATTTTAAGATACTTGGAATTCTATCTCATTTGAGCCAATTGCTCATCATTCTTTTTCTCATTTCAGGATGAACAGAGTTTCAGTCCTGTGAATTTAAAGAGGTTCTGTGTTTAGATTATTCCTGGGGGGATCAAGAATGAACACTCAATTTCTATCATGATGTATTTGGATTTATTTTACCTAGAAAAGTCTTATAGAAACTTTCTCAGAAACCATTGTACAAAATTGCTTCATTACCATAGATTTCCCCAGAAAATAATTGGGAAATATTATTTTATATTATTTCTGTGTCTAAGTCAGTAGATGGTTAATTTCCTGTGAACAGCTGTCTTCTAATTTTTTCATCCTTGCCCCCCTTGAAAAAAAAAGTTAACCTCTGCCTCCAAAAGACATGAAAAATAAAGTCAATCATAAATTCTTAGACCTCAGTTCCTGGCCCAGTTCTGCTTCTAACTTGCTTTATAAACCTGAATGAGTTAGAGTATCCAGCTTTCTATATGTAGGATAACTAAGTTGGACTAGATCATCTCCAAAATTCCTTCAAGCTCTTATGTTATAGGAAATAAAAAAGTAATTTCATTACCATTCATCTTGAGAAGCAGCATGTCATAGTAAAAGAATGCCTTGCTAGAAGTCAGGAGGCTGAATTCAAACCCTGGCTCTTTATTTCACAGATGTGTGAGCTTTGCAAATCCTTTAACCTCCATGGGTTTGTAGTCATTAAAGGGTGGGACTGACTTGTTGGATTTTGGAGCTAATAAGTAACATCTCTCATCCCTGCCTGAGTTTGGAACCACCTGAAAGACAAACACAGGCATCATACAGCATCCCCACTGGCTCTAGTACTGGTAAAAGCTGGACATGGCTTTAGACCTGTGATCATCACGTGCCTGTTAATACATCACCCCTCCCAGGCACTGACAGAGGCAAATATAAGCCACTTCCACTAGGCCAGACTCCTTTACGCAAGGAGGGAGTAGAGCCAGATGCCCAGGGAAAGCCTCTGATGGAACAATATGGTACACATGCACCACTGCATAGGTATCACCCTAATGCAGTGGTCCGGCAAGTATGATCCCTAGAGCTGCAGCTTCAGTATCACCTGGGACCTACCAAATTAGAAACTCAGGGGGAGGAGCCCAGCAGTCTGTTTTCATAGCTCCTCCAGGTGTTTCTGATCGGAGCTGGAGTTTGAGAACGTTGCTCCAATGCAAAGTCCTCCATATGGAAACATGAGGAATTAGGGAAGAATGATCCCAAACAGAACACAGGTTCTAAGACTTTCCTTGGAACAAGTTTCTTATAACTGTGGGTCATGACTCACTCTCTTCTGTGACTGATGCAGGTGCTTGGCTGGTTACTATGGCGACCCCATCATTGGGTCTGGAGATCACTGCCGCCCTTGCCCTTGCCCAGATGGTCCTGACAGTGGACGCCAGTTTGCCAGGAGCTGTTATCAAGATCCTGTTACTTTACAGCTTGCGTGTGTTTGTGATCCTGGATATACTGGTAAGTCATGCACAAAGAGGGAGGAAAAGATTGTCTTCAAGAGTTCATTGTTAATAAAAAAAAGATGAAGAGTGAATCAGTTAAGTTCATTTTGGATTGGGTGCAGTGGCTTACTCCTGTAATCCTAACACTTTGAGAGCCGCAAGCAGGAGAGGTCTCTTGAGCCCAGGAGTTTGAGACCAGCCTGGGCAATATAGCAAGACCTCATCTTTATGAAAAATTTTTAAATTAGCCAGATGTGGCAAGGTATACCTGTAGTCTCAGCTACTCGGAAGACTGAAGAAAGTGGATAACTTGAGCCCAGGAATTCACGGCTGCAGTGAGCCATGATGATGCCACTGCACTCCAGTTTGCGTGACAGAGTAAGACGCCAACTTGAAAAAAAAAAGTTCATCTGTACAATTTTTAATTAAAAGTTAAAGTTAGATTCCGTAATGGAAAAGATACTCTTTTTCTGTTTGGCACATGGGGTGGAGTCAGTTCTTAAGTCCCTGATAAGAATATTGTAACAAAGCAAGATAGCAAACTCATTTAAATCTGTAAACAAAACTTCATGAAATACTTTTCCTTATTAAAAAGTAAAATTATTAATTTATATCTGACTTCTTTTCCTTATCCAACTCCTGGCAGAAATGTCTGAAAACGGTGAAGTGGCCAAATGGTCAGCAGAGGACAGAAAAGCCTGTTATCTTCTGAAGAATCACCAGATTGTTGAATATATTCTTCACTGTTTATTATACTCTCATGATCTCAAGAATGAAGCTAGTTGTGAAAATAAGCTCCCTTTTATCCTTGAAGCCACTGTTTCAAATTCTAGTTATGCTTATACATCACTCATTACATATTTCTTGCATGTAATTTCAGGACTTCTTAGGTCAATTGTTCGTCATTAAGAATTCCGTTTTTCAGGTTGTTCACTAAGAAGCTGTAATTTTTCAGTTTATATAATCCTCAGATTCAGAGTTTAACATCATTTCACACTTTACATTGTTTGATTCTTATGTAGCTCCCAACTTCAGCCATCCCTGTGTAGTTAAAAGCTCAAGTCCCACATGCCAGGGACCCTTCTCATAACTGTCCATGCCCAGTTATGGCCCCCGAGGCTGCTACAGCAGTGATAGTCTGCAGAATACTTCTTTCCCCTCACAACTAAAAGCCTCTTTGTTCCCTCTCAGATGCCATCATCCTGGGCTCTGTACCTAGCATCTTCCCATGAAGACGACACTACTGCCGTCAGCTGTCTTAGGCAGTAATGTCAGGGGACTGGTGAGCTTTTCAGTCAACAAGGTGAAAGTCTTGTGCTTGCTTTTATTGGACAATAGGCTCCAGATGTGACGAATGTGCCTCAGGATTCTTTGGCAATCCCTCGGATGTGGGAGGGTCATGTCAGCCTTGCCAGTGTCACCACAACATTGACATGACAGATCCAGAAGCCTGTGACAAGGAGACTGGAAGGTGCCTCAAGTGCCTGTACCACACGGAGGGGAATCATTGCCAGCACTGCCGATACGGGTACTATGGTGACGCCCTCCGGCAGGATTGTCGCAGTAAGATGCTCATTTGTTCTCTGCTGACTTGTTAGAATGATTTCTGCCTTTTTTTTTTTCATACTCAGAAGATTTTATTTCACTTGGGAAAACACTTATTCCAAGAGGTGAAATTTCACTTACAACAAAAGAAAGAAAAGATTGAATTCTTTTTCTTTACATCCTCATTTTTTTCTGGCAGCCTCCAGATGTGGCTCATTTCCATGGAAGAGATAACGAAAGGGGAAAACCCACATAGCTGTCTCCATGATAAATACCATCCAGTAGAGCTTATGGAGGCTATGTTCTGCCCATGAACTAGCAGGTTGGATGAACTTAGAGATGTTAAATACTCTGGTCCATGCCTTTCCTGATAGCATAAGAGCCATCCAGTTAAATGGAGAGAAAGAAGCCATGTCTCTACAATCTCTCTTTATTTCTCTCTTATCAAGAGATCAGACTGCGTTTCTTCCTGCTGCAGCTGTAAAGCCCCCAGGTCCCTGGCTCTGTTTGTATAAATGGAGGAATGTTGGGGACCAGCAGGACTGGATTCCTTAAAGCCTTGGTCTCTTCAAGGGCTTCTACCTGCTAGCTCAAACGTATTTATTGCTGCTATTCCCTGCCAAGAGTTTGATATTATTCAATTTTCCCACTGGCATTTTTAAAAATTATTTTTCAGTTTAATCTTTAATTTTAAAAGGATTCACCAGCATCTTGTTAAATCTATGTATTTTGAACATACTTTTAGGCAAAAGGTATCATTATGTGTATCTGCCTAGGGAATGTCAGAACTGTGTAAGACATCATAAGAACTTATAAAGAACAGTAATTTTAGATTTGTTATTTGGTCACTTCTGATTCTATTTTTCTTTGCATTTCAAGATCAAGATCTAGAAAGGGAATAGCTTGCTGTTTAGAGTAGCTAACTTCTTGGAAATGTGATGACATTTGTCTTTCAGAGTGTGTCTGCAATTACCTGGGCACCGTGCAGGACCACTGTAATGGCTCTGACTGCCAGTGTGACAAAGCCACTGGTCAGTGCTTATGTCTTCCTAATGTGATTGGGCAGAACTGTGACCGCTGTGCACCCAATACCTGGCAGCTGGCCAGTGGCACTGGGTGTGACCCATGCAACTGCAACACCGCTCATTCCTTTGGACCATCTTGTAATGAGGTGAGGGGTTGTTGCCAGGGGTGATGTCTTGATGAGCTCAGGTGACAGCTAACCCATTCAGCACTCTGCCCTTGTTAGAGAAAGACACCAAAACACAAAGCTTGGCAAACACAGCAAAGGCTGGCTATCAGCCTTTGCTTGCCCCCTTGGCTGGGACTACCTAACTGTGTGCAGAGTTCCCTTCGGACGCGTTCATAGCATTGCAATATGGTGCCCCAGCTGCAGATGCAGACTCACCTGAGAATGGACAAAGGGGTGCCATTTCTCTTCGGTGCCTGGCCACTGAATCAGGCTTTTTTCTTAGCGACTTAACATGAAAGGAACCAAATAGCCATATCCAGCATTGTCAAAATTACTGTTGCTTCCTGATACGTATTAAGAATGACATACTCCCTTAGGTGAGTCAGAGGTGGCCTAGGATGGTTACTGATCTGTGAGAATAAAAGTGAGGAAACATGTCAATAAAACGTAATGTACGAAGACATTCCCAAGGTCACTGCAAAAGGGTAATTAGGAGATGATAATGGTGTGAGGCCCTTGGCACCCAAGATCAAAGTTAGAGTCCCTTTTCCTAGTCCTTAGAGGTCTTCTCAGGCAGACAGTTCGGTTCCACTTCTCCTTGGCAGCAAGAAAAACAAATGACAACTGATTGTGCCCTGAAGCCCACTTGACCAAAGTCTGTGTTCTGGCCGCAGTTCACGGGGCAGTGCCAGTGCATGCCTGGGTTTGGAGGCCGCACCTGCAGCGAGTGCCAGGAGCTCTTCTGGGGAGACCCCGACGTGGAGTGCCGAGGTGAGGCGTGGGTGTTTTCATGTTGCTTTGATCAGAGTAGAGGGAGCAGGGTCTGCAAGAGCCTTCTATAAACTCTAAGGCACAGTACAGACTAATTTGACTGTAAAAATACATGTTTAATTACCAAAGAAATTACTGCTAATTGTTTAAAAGAAAGCCTGTCAGGTGTGGTAGCTCATGCCTGTAATCCCAGCACTTTGGGAGACCAAGGAGAGAGGTTTGCTGAAGCCCAGGAGTTCGAGACCAGCCTGGCCAACATGACAAGACCTCATCTCTACAAAAAATTTTTCAAAAATAGCCAGATGTGGTCGTGCATGCTTGTAGTCCCAGTTACTAAAGAGGCGGAAGGATCGCCTGAACCCAGGAGGTGGAGGCTGCGGTGAGTTGTGATCCTGCCACTGCACTATAGCTTGGGCAATAGAGTGACACCCCACCAAGTCAAGAAAAAATCTACCAAATCACGCCCTGTAGATAAGTATAGGTAGTAAAGAGTGAAGGTGTCTACCCTGGTTTGTCTGGTTTGTTCTGGTCTGGTTTGTTTGTTTCTACATGTGCACACACACATACGCACAACACAGATACACAGAGATGCTTTTAAAATGCTTTTAACTAAGTGGGACCGTACAAACCATATATTTCTACAAAGTGACTTCCTGCCTCTGAGCAGTGTTTTGTGGCCGGCTTCCTCAATGGCACGTGCAGAGGTAATGGTTATTCTAGTAGGATCATTTGATTCAGTGGACCAGGTAGGCTCTGCTGACAGTTGGAACTCTTGGCGTATGTGTGTTAATATAATGTCCCCACCAGTAGATTGGAGGGTGATGTCATCGAGCCCTCATACACATTCAAAGGTGTATGTGGCAGGAGCTCCGAGTCAGTTAAATGGGAATAAAACTCAGATTCTCACTTAGGCTTATGATTGAAGAAAAGGACCATGAGGGAAACTTGGCATTTTCTCATGAACAAAAACTTGTCAAAATCATGTGAACCATAAAGATTGGTTAATTTTTATGCCATCATTAATTTTTTTGACCTAGCAAATTATTTCTCAGATCTTAAGAAAAAGCATTTATGAAAAAGATTTAATGGGCTGTTTCGACTCTGTTTACTTATTCTTTCTTTCCCACTTGATTTTCTTCCCTGTGTTTTTCATTTATAACTGTGGGTAAATATTTTCTGTAATTTCTTATATGTTCTTGGGAAGATTTTCTTTGTTGCACATCTTGAAATTATAGGTCCCTCTTGGGCTTTAAATTTTACAGTGACCTTTTTCTCTTTTTGATGCAACTATAGCAAGAAATATTACAGACCTTAAATTAACATCTTATTTAGTATCTCCTACAGAAGGCCAGAAACCTAGAAACGATGTGTTCCTTCCGAGTACAAACCCCATCTGCTCCTTAACAGCAGAAAAACTTCAGTGCAAGAGACCAGAACAAATTTTATATGATTTGTTTTTTTAAATTGAGGCTTAACCAGAAGGGTTTGTACAGACATCTTAGATGAAGGTTTTAGGGGGAAGGGGTGAGGGGAATGATGTTTGCTATGTCAATAAACAAGTGCTTTCTCATTCATCATTCTCCAGGCCAGAGCCCTGACATTCTTCCTTCCATTAGAAGGCACTGACATCCAGTGGGCCAGTTGCCCTAAGATGTCTCCTGAAAGGAAAATCCTGCTTGAAATCTGGTTTGTCCATGGCTTTAATCACTACTCTGCAAAATTCCTCAATCTTGTAATGCCTCAGGGGCTTGCTTTTTCTCTAGATAATGGCTCTATCATTGCTCATACCCTGATTCTATCAGCATGTGTCATTGGCAAAATAGCATTCTCTGCCAAAGCTTTCCGACCTTTTGCTCCATCCTCGCTTTGTTAGCAGGAAAAGCCTGCTGCCCGGAGTCAGAGTCAATCAGAGGCCTGTTCATGTGGTGCTCAGAACTTACCCCTTACCCTTTTATCTTTTCTTTAAACCTTTGCCTTAAATCTGCCAGAGAAATGTGGCTTAATAGGAATCGTGTCAACTTGTTTGGGTCAAAAGTTAAATCCTGTTTTAGAGACTTTGCAAAGAGTGAGGTTCATGGCATCAGTGTTCGCCAACTTCTTTTTCATTTTATCCAGAAGAAAGGTCAGCTCATTACATAAGAAACTGATCATGAGGAAAAGCAAACAAGCAATGCAAAACCAAGTATTCTGCAAGGGAACATGGTGTGTGCAATGCGTTGTAACCAGATATGCATATTCCTTTCTGCTCCTCCCTTTGGTGTTTCTTCTTTCACTTTAGATAATCATAGACTTTCAGTAAATGGAAAAACTACAAAGATCATCTGGCTTTACGGTTTGCCTGTTGTGCTGGCTGGATCCACCCAAGGGCTTAAGGGCAGCAGAGATGCAGGCAGATGTAGAGGTCCCACAGCGAAGAGTATAGGTCCTAGAGCCAGGCTGCCTGCTCTCATGTCAAGCAATGTGGACTTCTCCATTCGAAGAAAACAAAGTCCCTGCTCACTGCACCACTCCCAGCACACTCCTCTCTGCCCAGTTTAGGATGAATCTTTCCAGTCCTCTCTCTGTATTTATATGCATACATCATCTATGACCATATATACATATATATATAAAATATACACATGCAGAACTTGCTTTTTTGACTTAATCTCTTTCCAATCTTCTTGTATTCATGACCCTAATTTTTTTCTTTCTTTCTTTTATTTTTTGAGTCAAGGTCTCACTCCATCCCCCAGGCTGGAGTACAGAGCACTATCAGGGCTCACCACAGCCTTGACCTCCTGGGCTCAGGTGATCCTTCAGCCTCAGCCTCCTGAGTAGCTGGGACTGTAGGTATGGTACCACACCTAGCTAATTTTTTATGTTACCTAGGCTGGTCTCAAACTCCTAGGTCTAAGCAATCCTCTCGCCTCAGCCTCCCAAAGTGCTGGAATTGCAGGTGTGAGTCACCACACCAGGTCTCATGGTCCTGATATTATAACCTGAGTCTTCACATCCATTCATCCTATCCCCAGCAAAAAAAAAGTTGGTTTCAAGCCCTCTGGAAGTTTCTCCAAGGATGTAGGCTCAAGTGAAAATACTGAGAGATATAATCAGGTCTGGATCTAGGGTTTCCAATCTCCCTTTGCTTTCCTACTAAATTATGTTATCTCTTCATCTTTATGCTTTTTTAAAGTGGGGACCAGGAAAGCCCCTTTCCCCCAAGTGTTAAATCTAGGGTGAAGGTGTCTGATCTCATTGCTGACTGTGGCAATTCAAGGTTATAAAATGTTGGTGTATCTTTTGAGGTGTTAAGGTCTATACCATCTCTCCTTTGTTTCCACACTGGCTGAACTGGGGTGAGGACGGTTGGAAATGTGGGGAGAGGGGAGTCCTTGGGGGTCATCCCCAAGGCGGGGCAAGTCCTTGGTGTGCAAGGAGGAGCCAAGGATGATAAATGTCCCGTGGTGCTTAAGGCAGGCTTTCAAACAGGAAATGTGTTGGGCCCTAAATGCTTTTGGCACCCTGCGAAGGAAGCTCACAGCCCACACAGCACCCAGAGAGGGAGAGAATTGACTTGAGTGGACAAGGGAGGCTTCATCGCCAGCCACAGGACCTAGAGCATACAGCATGGTGGCAGGAGCGGGACCGTCATGGTCTGTGAGGACAGGGACTGAGATGCGGAAGCAGGCATGACTCAGGGTCCTGTTTGCACCGGAGTCCACTCACCAATGGAAACAGGAGGGCAAGAACTTGAAGGGACAGCAGGTCCAGAGATCGGCAGGGTCAAGAAGAGGTGTCATCCAAAATTAGATGGAACTACGTGAAAAGAACATAAACTCTTTTCTCCGGTTATTGAATGACTTGCCAAATATGTTTTCAGTTGAAATGCTTTGTGAGAGGGCACAGATTTGGTCTTTCTGGTACCACCCCCTGAACAATATACTTATAGAAAGACTTAGGTCACAGCTAAGTATTCTCCTTATGGAAAAACAATGTAGTTACATAAAAGACAAATGAGTTGAGGCTCCAACTTACAGATTGTTGAATGTTCCTATTGTCCAGGCGGGTTGGGGCTGTTGACCAGTTGTGCCAAGTCTGAACAAGCCCCCCACTGTGCTGGGAGGGAGGAAGAATCTCATCCACCCACCGCTGAGTGTGCTGAAGAAAACAGCCTAGAGCTCTGCATTGTAGCTTTCAGGAGTCAAAGGGTCACGCAAGGAATCTTTCTGTGGATTCATAGATAGCAAAGAGGGTGGGCCAAGTTTCCATTTGGGGCCTCTGGCTCTTGGAAAAGGCCAGTGTCTTTAAGCCCATGCAAACTGGAAATGTGGGGCATAGGTGAGAGAATCCAGGTAGCGGCCGTTTTCTTATCATGCTTCTTTCTCATTTCTTGTTTCTTTGGTAGAAAAAAACAGTGCATTTCCTTGCCCACACATTAATTTTTAGAATGCCTGTATTCTTTTCTCAGGTTGGGATTTCTTTCACAACCACCTTATTTTTTATTTCCATCGCGACTCAGGAAGTCAAGCTTTGTTTGATATTTTTAGACAATTATAAATGCTGTTTGTTGTCAGTAGAGCAAAGTCTTGTCTAACGTAATCCTGATGATAGAATGTGTCCCCAGAAGTGGCAGGCTAGACCAGAGGTGGACAGACCACAGACAGGAGTTCAAACCTGGCCCCCTGTCCGGATTATTTATGTTGGTAAATAAAGTGCTATACCCACTGGTTTATGTATGATCCAGGCTGCTTTTGTGATACAGTGCCAGACTTGAGCAGTGGCGACAGAGACAGAAATGCCTGCAAAGCCTAAAATATTTACTACTTGAACTTTTACATGAAAAGTTCATGACCTCTGGGCTACACAGGCAGCTCATTTCTGCCGGTGAAATCATATTCGTTCTTCAACTTTCCTTCCAAGATTGAAGTTATTCTACTGAGGCCAATGAAAGGAAAGAGGTAAGAGGAGAATGTCAGAAAAAATAAAGTCATATGTGAATGATAAAAATTTTAATTTCCCTTGCTTTTGTAAAATTATAATGCCCAGGTAAAGTATCAGGAAAGTTCTTGGCATTTGCATGGAATCCTGGAGTTTCGTGTTACTTTGACACAAGGTCCATGGCTGTTACCTGATGCTTAGGATGAAACACTGTTTCTGTCCCCAGGCAAACTTAACCCTTTGCACACGGATGTCCCCTCTGAGGGGGACATCATACATCTAGCAGACCACTCGGATGTCCCCTCTCAGAGGACATAAATAGATTACTGGTTATTATACAGGATAAACTTATGCCAGTGCAAATTTTTCAAAAAAAAGTATGTTTCCTTGACGTTTTCCATTTGAAAACAATGAAAAACCTATGTCCCATTTGAGATGTATCAAGCTTTTTTTCATCAGCTGAGAAGTGATTTTCAGGAATCATGAATGTGTCCCTCCACCTTGTCTTCAAATAACAAACTGGATAATAAGTTGCACTTTTTTTTCTTTAGTTGGAGTCTCACTCCATCGCCCAGGCTAGAGTGCAGTGACACGCTCACAGGCACCCCAGCGTCGACCTTCTGAGCTCAGGCAATCCTTCCACCTCAGCCTCCAAGTAGCTGGAACTACAGGCACACGCTACCACGCCCAGCTAATTTTTGATTTATTGTAGAGACAAGGTCATGCCAAGTTACCCAGGCTGGTCTCGAACTCACAGGCTCAGGCTGTTCACTCACTTCAGCCTCCCAAAGTGCTGAGATTACAGGCTGAGCCACTGAGCCCGGCCAAATTACATGTTCTTAATGTGGGAGGAAGAAAATGAGACTGCATTGTCTGCTCAAATAGAAAAACACCAAGTGGAAGACATCAAACAAATTACTATTGCACAATATATGTCAATGAACTTGCAGTATGTGTCAGTGACTATTTCACACGTTCCCACATGTTAGGAAAATATTAAGAAATTTTATTTTTTGTCATAAATTCCTCAGTGTTCAAAATTGCATTATAAAACAAGTATCATTACAATGAAATAATTTATTCTAACACTATACTATCTTAAAATGATTCAGTTTCCACTATTTAGTAAAGTGCAGTTGAGTTGCTGGAAGGTAATCATGAGATGTCTCTGAGTATAAAGGGTTACGTTTCCAGCAGAAAGGTGACTAATCCAGCTGACACTGAGGGACCAGTGGTACATACTGGGGAGTGGACACAGTGAGGAACGGCTGGTGCCTGAGTGGAGGCACTTGCAGGCTATTTGGGGCATGGTGTACAGAAATTGAATTCCCAAGATATCAGCAAACAGGAAAAAAGTAGTACAGACTTTTTCAGTTGTCACAAGGGGGCAAGATCAGTAGGAACTGGAGTCATTAGGTAATGTATCATGGAAAAGGTTATTCTAGTGGCCATTTACAGAGAGTCTGCTAAGGGGCTGAGCACTTTTCGGTATGTTAGGTACACAGGCTTAATTTCATCCTTGCAACAAATAACCTATGGTTCAATTATAATCTCCAGTTCATACAGTTGACAAATCTCAGACTCTGAGGTGTTAAGTGACTTGCCAAAAGACACACCTTGAGCAAGGAAAAAACTTGGTGGGTCCTCACTGATAGCTGGCATTCAGAGAAAGGAAGTTCTTGTTCTAGCTAAAAAACAATAAGGACAAATGTAATAGTATGGCCATGGGAGGTATCCTCAGGAAACGGTCTTATCTGGCGACATTTGGTTTCACCAGACTGTGGAAAGCCTTAAATGACAGGCCACTGAGAGCAGACTTTGTTCAATGGGTAGAGGAAGTTGAGAGGAGGAGAGGGAAGGATATAGAGAAAGCAGGAAAACTGGCACGATGGCTCACGTCTGTAAACCCAGCACTTTGAGAGGCTGAGGCAAGAGGATTGCTTGAGCCTGGGAGTTCGACACCAGCCTAGGCAACATAGTGAGACCTCATCTCATAATTTTTTATTTTAATGAGTCAGGCATGGTGGCACATGCCCAGCTACTCAGGAGACTGAGGTGGAGGGATCGTGTGAGACCAGGAGACAGAGGCAAGCAGGAATGTTAGGTCTGATAAATAGGTGCATGGACTGTTTCCCACTCTGGCTATGACTTGCTAGTATTTTCCTCTGGGCCTCAACATCTTTAAAATTGATACAGTATCCTTAATTTACCTACCCTCTTAGGAATCATATTTTTAAATGATAAGAAAACTTAGTAAAAATAGATGAAACCTATTGGTCACAGCACAGAGAGTGTACTTATAGGTGAATGTAGAATTCTAATGACTCATTAAAGTTATTATCTCATTTTTTTTTTTTTTTTGAGTTGGAATCTCACTCTGTCACCCAGACTGGAGTGCATTGGCCGCTCCCAGCCACCACAGCCTCTACCTGCTGGGCTCCAGCGATCCTTCTGCCTCAGCCTTCCAAGTAGCTGGAACTACAGGCGCGCACTACCACGCCCAGCTAATTTTTTTTTTTTTTTTAATTGCAGAGATGAGGTCTCGCCAAGTTACCCAGGCAGGTCTTCTTATCTCATTTTTAAAATGCTATTTGTCATCTCCACAATTTGCCCATCTTAAGGATTAAGCAACAACTTTTGCTATATTCACTCTCCTGTCCAAGAGAAAGTTTTTGATTCTCTGCCAAATAATCCCATTTCTTAAAGCCTCACTGCGCTCCAAGTCACCTGGACTCTGACCCGTTTCTCATAGGAGAGGAGAAACCCCATTGGACCTCAGCGACAGCCTGCATAGCCAGTTTGTAGTTTTTCAGATCCCAATGGATGTGAGAGATATTTGGAGAATCTCTGTTATTAAGCTAGTGTCCATGAAGTTTTAAATTGTCAGATGTGACTTGACCTTTCTGCTGTAGCCACTGAAAGTATTCTTGGAGGGTCTTTTTACTAGATCATAAATGGGGGCTTGCCTCCCAGGTAACACCAGAAGAAGCAATTCTGGAAACTCACCAGGCAGGGAAGGAGACACATGACCAGAGAAGCTTTGACAGGTCCTAACCTCGGCTTGAAATCAAAACCTGATGCATTTTAGTGTAGTCTTTTGGTGCCCTTCCAGAGAGAGTTCAGGACTGAACTTTCAGTGATGAAACGGCTATCCAGTCATCTGTGAAATTTGACAATTTGCTTTTCAGTTAGGAAAAAGAAATGGTCAGTTCAGCTGATCTGGCTGTTGCCTTCTGGAGAGAGTAGAAGCTTTGCTTGCCCTTTGGAATTCTCTCCCAGGCCAGATAATGAGGGAAGCTTATCTGACTGTTTGCCTTTTTTTCCCTTTGAGTATGAGTCCCCCTCTGCCACCCAGGCTGCAATATAGTGGCACCATCATGGCTCACCACAGCCTTGACCTCCTGGGCTCAGGTGATCCTTCTGCCTCAGCCCTCCCAGGTAGTTGGAACTATATAGGTACATGCCACCACACCCACCTAATGTTTTATTTTTTGCAGAGACATAGTCTCACTATGTTGCTTAGGCTTGTCTCAAACTCCTGGGCTCAAGCAATCCTCCTGCCTCAGCCTCCCAAAGTGCTGGGATTATAGGCGTGAGCCACCATGCCTGGCAAAACTTATCTGCCTTTTAAGTCCTACAGTGCTAGACCAGTGTTGCCCATTGAAGATGGCTATGACAGAATGAGAGCAAGACATGCCTTTAGCAATGAAATAAAGAAAAAATTCTCTCTCAGATTAAAAATAAATTCAGTGTCCACACCCATCCCTTGCCCCAAGCATGAATCCAATAAAAACCTATTTGAGACTGAGCTAAAGTTTCCCTTTGCACTTACTGTGGAAAGGAAATAATTTTCTAAGCAAACTTAAAAGCACATAGAGTATCTGTCTTCCTCCTTATCTGCCTCAGGCCCAAGACACGGGGTGAGTAGGCCCAGCAGGTGGTTTGCTGTGCCACCTTCTGCTCACACTGACCACTGGCCTTTGGGACAGGGACAAACAAAGCAGTCTAATTCGTCTAATACAAATGGCATCTTTTGTCCCTTTGTTAACACAGGTCCTTAGGCTTGTGTATCAACCTATGTTGGCGAACTTCCAAAGTCATGATTCTGTTCCAGCTCCACCTTTTAAACTCTCTCTCTCTCTCTCTCTCTCTCTCTCTCTCTCTCTCTCTCACACACACACACACACACACACACACACACATTAATATACGCACACACATTAACATACACATGGAAGGCAGAAACACCTGACAAAATAACACAGTTGATATTCCTCAAAATGGGGTCTCGTGACCCTCAATGTCAGTATCTCCTGGAAGTTTGTAAGAAATAAAAATTCCTGGGCCCCACCCAGGCCTACTGAATCAGAATCTGGGGCATGGTGGGAGGAGAGTAGAGGCAATCTGTACTTTGTGACCCCTCCAGGTGATTTGGATGCATGCCCAAGTTTAAGAGGCTAGGACCCAGGTGACCCAATAACTTTTTTAGCTTTCTGGAAGATGACAGAAATCTACCCAGTGGTATGGAAATCCATTTCTAAAATCTAAACAATATAAACTCTTTAGGTATAGCATTGTCTCAGCTCTTCTTGTTCTCAGACATTGATGAATGTAGTGGTTTTCCCAATGTTTATTTTTTTCATTATTTCTCTGGGGCATCACTAGATATTCCATTAAGAAAAGATCCCGCGGTCAAATGAGGTTGGTTGACTAGTTAAAAACAGTGTGAAACAAGGTTTTTCTGGCAGAACTCCTGAGTATTTAATCTTCAAGAAGGGGATATAGAATTCCCCAAATTAACCTTAATCATGGAATATTTTTTCAAGGAGAACATAGCACAGAATTAATGGTCTAGGATCACAACTAAAGTTATCCACAGTTTGCCTAAGCTGCTTTCTGATTCAGTATGAGACTACTCCCCAAAACAGGAAAAATGAAACATACCTAAAGTGCTTGGAAAGAAATAATCTGTTTTTTTTTTAAAAAAAAAAATCTAACTTTTGAAATCCTAAGCTTTAGTTTTAAAAACTCAAGGCACCACGAAAATGATATGTTTTCAAACCTTAAAGATTGAGGAATGAAATAGTCTAAACTTCAAATTTTTTAATAATCATGATGTTGCTGGCAAATACATAAAAACAAACAGGGCCACTTTTTTTTCCTTTCTCCAGTGGAAATGTGATCAAGTAATACTTAGAGCAGGAGACTAC
Source organism: Carlito syrichta (assembly GCF_000164805.1). NCBI lineage: Eukaryota > Metazoa > Chordata > Mammalia > Primates > Tarsiidae > Carlito > Carlito syrichta. The sequence goes on along the minus strand of NW_007223631.1, from coordinate 603,089 downwards.
CAGATACTTGTAGGGACATGCAAAGTAATGATAAAAACTGTTTATTGAATGCTAACTATAGATCAGATGCTCTTCTAAGCACTTTATAAATAAGTTATTTTATCCTGTAAGCAATCCTGTGAGGTAGGTATAATCAATGACCCTTTTTACAGATATGGAAGGCATGACTCAGTTTCCTAATTGCCCAGGATCACGCAGCTGGGGTGAGGAAGAAGGCAGAATTTACACTCAGTCCATCACAATGCTGTATGCCTCAAACTTGCCACTCAAGAACTTGGAATGTAGTTGAAGGTCAAAGGCAAGAAAAAGATAAATTAGCAATGCAAGGCAGGACACAATGAGGGTCAAGTAATCGGTGCAGACTACAGACACATCCCTTTGAGAAGATGGAGGTGTCATACGCAGCTCTCAGGACCTTCCATATAACTGCTTCTGGAAAATATTCTATTGGAAAGTTTTTCAGATTGGGCTTGGTGTCTCACATCTGTAATCCCAGCACTTTGGGAGATCAAGGCAGGAAAATCGTTTGAGACCAGAAGTTCGAGATCAGTCTGGGCTACATAGTGAGACCTGGTCTCTACAAAAAAAGTCAAAAATGTTAGCCGGGTGTGGTGTTGTATGTCTACAGTCCCAGCTACTTGGAAAGCTGAGGCAGTATTACCTGAGTCCAGAAGGTTAAGGCTGCAGTGAGCCACTGTACTCCAGCCTGGGTGACAGGGGGAGACCCCCCAAAAAAGAAAGAAGGTCTTTCAGAGACAAATCACAGCTACTGACCCAAGAAGAGTTTATAAAGATATTACGAGAGCATGAATCTGTTGTGCTTTGCCACAGTTGACATTGCCCTTTATGTGGATTATTTTCTTTTATAAAGGTACGTCAAGGTCTTTTGCATACCTATACTGAAATGAGGCTGGGGCCTCATTCGGGAAAGACTGTTGAATTCCAATTGCAAGTTAACCCTGTGTCTAATGCTAAGAAAGGAAAAGTGGTTTAAGGCATGCCCCTGCCCTTGGAGTCCACAATCTAACCAGGATTTGTTTTCTTTTCATTAATTTATTCCCACCTTTTCCCAGAATGGACTGAAGGCCAGCAGTAAGATGTGTGTACAGGCCTTTTGTTACTCAAACACTGTACAAATACTGTGAAATGTCAGGTGTTGATATAAAAATGATTTGATCACCTAAGATTTGGGACTCTAAGCCAGGGTTCAGCAACACAGCCATTGTGATAAATAATCTCGGCCACAGCTATTGACTAAGAACACTGATTTTTACTCTGTACAATGTGTGACTTTACCATGTGCCATTTGACTCTGTGTGAGAGGCTGAGACTGAAACTGAATGGCTCCCAGTATCCTTCTGACATTTTATGAGCCTACAGGCTTGCAGTACTGGGAGTGGTTATCACAATGGCAGATACCCACAAGTTAGATTCTACTTAATTGAGAGCCTTTAAACTAGATGCTTAGAATTCCTGTGACTTCTTTCAGAATTAGTTGTCTTTTGGTCAAGTTTATTGCATTTCACTAAGTATTTCTGTTCTGTTTTGTGATGAGATAGGGTCTGTTAAGAGTTGCTTGTTTGTGCTATATCTCCTGCCAGATGGCTCATGTTATCAGGATGTAACTGGAATTGTCTACACTGACATGGTCTGCAGGGAAATCCCAGTAAGAGGGTGGCAGAGGCAGGACGGAGGCTAAGAGCCTAGATTCTGGAGTTGCAAAGTGCTCAGTCAGAATCCCAGCACGACTTTTCCCTTGTTATGAGACTTGGGACCTGATATGTAATCTCTCCGCTTCCGCATCTGTGAAATAGTGATTGGTGTAACACCTATCCCACAGGGCTATTGTGAGGGTTACGTGAGGTGACGTGTGTAAAACACTTCTACAATACCTGGCACACAGTGTTCAATCAAGCGTTAGCTGTTAATTTTTTAATTATTATTTGACTATGGCTGTTCAGAAGGAGTTAGCAGGAGTTGAGATCATGCATGTGCTGGAGGAGGCTGCTGTAGTTTCTACATGAGCCACTGGTAAATTGTCATCGGTTGACACTTTCCCATTTTAACAGTGAATGAAGATTCTAGATGCCAAGTCTTGTCACTGAGGTTTGTGATCAAGTAGGATCAGCTAACGTTGCTGTTTCCCTTCTAGCCTGTGACTGTGACCCCAGGGGCATTGAGACGCCGCAGTGTGACCAATCCACCGGCCAGTGTGTCTGCGTGGAGGGTGTCGAGGGTCCACGCTGTGACAAGTGCACACGAGGGTACTCGGGAGTCTTCCCTGACTGCACACCCTGCCACCAGTGCTTTGCTCTCTGGGATGTGATCATTGCCGAGTTGACAAACAGGACCCACAAATTCCTGGAGAAAGCCAAGGCCTTGAAGATCAGTGGTGTGATCGGGCCTTACCGGGAGACTATGGACTTGGTGGAGAAGAAAGTGAACGAGATAAAAGACATCCTGGCACAGAGCCCAGCAGCAGAGCCACTGAAAAACATTGGGATTCTCTTTGAGGAAGCGGAGTAAGTAGTTAATGAGCCAGAGTAGCAACTCAGTGTTTTTTCAACTTTATGAATAAACAGCAAAGATTTCCTGGCATGGTGTTTCTATTAGAAGGCTTGGTGAGTCCTGTGAGTGAAAACAGATTCTGGGCCATTTACTTTCCAGCAGTCTAGAAGGGGCATTTGGGTGAGTGGATGCTGGCACACTGGTGGGAACCAGCCTTCTGGAGGCTGCAGTATAGAAAGCGCAAGTGCTCTAACCAGCACTCCTCTTGCAAATAATGCTCTAAGGCAGCAGAATGGGAGAACCACTGGATTTGGTAGACAAAGAGCCATCCTTGAGTCTCAGCTCTGCCATGTGCTGGCTTAGGAACCCGGATGACTCACTTAATGCCTGAGCCTCTTATTTCTCTCCTGTAGAGGAGGATAGGATAATAATATTTGCCTTTATCTTATGGAGTAGCAAAAGGATTGATCTATGAAATGATAATGTGGTTGCAAAAAGGATTGTAAATATAAATTATTGTGAGTATTGCTACTACTAGGGGAATTCTGTTACCACAATTAAGACTCTTTATTTCAAATTATTTCCACTGATCAGTCCACCAGATCAGTGCTTCATTCATCTAATGATAACAACTTCTCTACAATAAAAAAAACCCTTGTCCTGGCCCTTCCCTGGGTAATCATCCCTCTGATCAGATAGTGTTTATTTTGTTCGTGGAAGCCTAGAGTGATGCTGTACTCCTCAGGGGTAATTTTTTTTTTACCTTTTCTCCTGGCCTCATCTCTCCTGCCCCTAAACATCCCAATTATTTTTTCCAAAAACAGCACAGTAAGGCCTAAGAGCTGAAGGACAAAACAGAAAATGGTCTGAAGCACTTGTTTTTCCCCAGACACTATGGTTTTTATTGCAGACTCGCCATCTAGGCCTGAGCAAGGGCCTTCATAGCTAAATACTGTACACTAATAAGGTGATTTTACATTATGAAATTACAGTCACATTTTTTGCATGTATTGGGACCTTAATCAGCATTAAAGGAGCTTTTTATCTCATACTGTGCATGAGAAGCAGGAAGGAGACAGCTGGTATTATCTCAAGGGACTTAAAGAAGGCCCTTCCTAGACCTTCAAGATTTAAAGAAACTGGTCCCTTGATTTCAAGTGTCAGTTTTTATGCCCAAGACCATGTGGTTGACCAGGGTGCTAGGAAATGTCTGATGTGGGGTGATAATGCATTTAATGAGGTCTTTTACCTCATTAAAAAGACTAAGCCTCCTAATGTGCAGCGATCACAAGTTCTGGAAGGCTGTGGTCTGAGTGTAAGCCCTTCAAGGAAACAATTCTTGGCGTGGGTCTCATGCACCTCTGGGAGAAGGAGAAAAATCTGATGTCCTTTGAGAGCTTGCCAGAAGAGAGATTACATTCCTGAAAGAGTTCTGTTTCCACTCTCACTATTCATTTAACTCGATGGATTGTAATCACAGGAAAACTAGTCAAAACACTAACTATCCAAGGATGCACATTTTAGGAACCAAAGTGGCCATCTTTATTTACTTATTTTTTAATTTTAAAGATGTGGGGTACAATTCAGGGTTAGGTATATAACTGTTTATTAAAGTGGCCATATTTTAAAATACATGACGTTAGATTTTTTTTTTAAACTATACCATTTTATGAGACCTGAGAAGAAATGAAAACCTTCCATGAGTCAACTGATTAATAAAAGCAAAGTACTGAAAAAAGACCATATATTATCCTCAGGAAAAAAACTCATTGGGTTTATAAAACGTCATTTAATCCCCCAAACCAAAGTATCCCTTTAAGTACTTTTTCTTTGAGCTCAGTCATGATTTTATCTCAGCCTTCCATATGATTTTTCTAATGATCCCCAGCCTTTCAGAATCTTTACATTTTCCCAGTGCTTGCTTGTATACTATTATATTCCTAGAAGACAGTCATGTTCAATGAGTGAACCAGTAAGACTCAGAGCTGAGGTCTTCTTTTCTTTGGGATACACATTTCTTTCTCAGATACTACCTTCTTTCATAAAATAAAATAAAATAAAAGGGCTGTTGGTGGTAGAAGAGGGAGGCGACTTTGATGGAACTTTGCTTAAACGGGGGGGGGGGGATGGCTATGAAAGCTGGCATTGGCTGCTCTTATTGTCTTCGTGATGGGCTGTGGGGCTTCCTCTCTGCAAGTTTCATCTTGAAGGAGATCCCTGAGGCTCAGAGAACATTGTTTGGCAGGAGGTAGGGGGCATAATTCTACACTGGAGTCATTTGTCTTTTGAGTTTTCGCTGTTGTAAGGGCTTGAAGCTGCTCGCATATGGAGCTGGGGCTCCACACTCTGACCTGTGCTCATATTACATGCATTGCACATGAATCTCTCAAATGGCCTGGCCACCACAACACAGTTGAGTAGTACCTCTGTTTTTCCTCAGTGTCTTCGAGGAAAGAAAATTGGTTAGATTTAATATAATCTTTTATGATAAGGAGAATAAAACCAGTACTCAGAAAGAGATGAATTGTTGCAAATGACTGAATTAGTTTGAAATTACAGAAAGTAAAGAATACAATACTAGTAGAAAATGTAAAAATGAAACTGTAAAGCTCCCCCTCTGGCTTGTTTTACATAGGTAACCTTGCCTTTCTCTCTACAGGAAACTAACCAAAGATGTTTCAGAAAAGATGGCTCAAATAGAAGTGAAATTATCTGACACAGCTTCCCAAAGCAACAGCACAGCCAAAGAACTGGATTCTCTACAGACAGAGGCAGAAAGCTTAGACAACACTGTAAAAGAACTTGCTGAACAATTGGAATTTATCAAAAACTCAGATATTCGGGGTGAGCATTTTTGTGCAAATACTCAGCTCTGGACAATGGATTTAACTATCTGTTTAACATTCTAATATAGCACTTTCTGGGAAAAAAAAATCAGTGCCTTCTAATAATTCAGAAACTTGCTCACTGAGTCTCTAGCACAAATGAGGATTAAAGTTCCCCTTTTACAAATGTGGGACTTGGGACTCAGGGAAACTAAGAGACACAGCCAGGGTCCTATAAAGTGTGTGGCACCACTTGCATTAGAATGGTATCCATTTCCTGATTTTTTTCCAGTGGCTTAACTAACTGGAAAAACCCTAGTCTTTTCTTGGAAAGAGGCTCTTTTTGAATATTTGAGGTATTAAGTAGATACTTCTGCAAATCCTTGTACATTCAAGAATGTTGCTTAGTCAGGAAATAATTTCTGCAAATCCTTCATTTACTGATTATCACAGGCCATAGACGACCCTTCACAGAAAGCAAAAGAAACTAGAAATAAGTGAGATCACACTTTCTATCCTGTTTCATGCATGACTGCTTTTATTCCCTGACTAGGTCCCTAAAGCCAGAATGTGTCATGCTATTTTTATATACATAATACAATCATCCCTCAGTATCTGTGGGGAATTGGTTTCAGGATCCGCCTTGGACACTAAAATCCACAGAGGCTCAAGTCCCTTACATGAAATAGCGTAGTATTTGCACATGACCTCTGCACAGCCCCTACTTTATTTATTTATTTATTTATTTATTTGGATAGGTTCTTACCATGTTGTTCAGTCTGGTCTAAAACTTGTGGACTCAAGCAATACTCCTGCCTCAGCTTCCCAATAAGCTGGAATTAGTCTTGAGCCACTGTGTCCAGCATTACTTTTTTCCTTTCTTTTTTGAATTTTATTTTTATATTTCTTTTTCTTCTGTATACTTTTAAATAATCTCTAGATTACTTATAATACCAAATACAATGTAAATTCCAAGTAAATAGTATACTGTATTGTTTAGGGAATGATAACAGGAAAAAAAGGTCTGGTCAGGCAGTGGCTCAGCCTATAATCCCAGCATTTTGGGAGGCCGAGGCGGGAGGATTGCTTGAGCCCAGGAGTTCAAAACCAGCCTAGGCAACATAGTGAGACCTTGTCTCGACAAAAAAATTTAAAAATTAGCCAGATGTGGTGGTGCTCACCTGTAGTTCCAGCTACTTGGGAAGCTGAGGCAGAAGGATCGCCTGAGCCCAGGAGGTTGAGGCTGTGGTGAACAGTGATCAAGGCAATGCACTCCAGCCTGGGCAAAAGAGTGAGACCCTGACTTTCAAAAAAAAGAAATCTTTATATATTCAGTACAGACACAACCATTCTTCTTTCCACCCCCCAAATACTTTTTTTTTTTTTTTTGAGTTGGATGGTGTCTCACTTCATCACCCAGGCTGGAGTGCAGTGGCATGCTCACGGTCACTCCAGCATCCAACTGCTGGGCTCTGGTGATCCTTCCGCCTCAGCCTTCCAAGTAGTCAGAACTACAGGTGCATGTTACCACGCCCAGCTAATTTTTGATTTATTGTAGAGACGAGGTCTCACCAAGTTGTCCGGGCTGGTCTCAAACCCGCAGGCTCAGGTAATCCACTCACCTCGGCCTCCCAAAGTGCTGGGATTACAGGCTGAGTCTTCGAGTCAGGCCTTCCTGAATACTTTCAACCTACAGTTGGTTGAATTCATAGATACGGAACCCACGAGAATGGAGAGCTGACTTTACTAGTCTTTTGAGCATATCTCAGTACATGACTGAGAAGAGGGAAAACCCATCTGGACATATAATTTACAGGCTGCCTGACACCAGCTATTCAGAAAGAACTGTATGTTTGCTAGTGTACAGGAACATCTGCCTGGTTTACTTTTTCATTTGTGACCAGATTCTGGCAGGGCTAGACCAAGTGCTGATGGGACAAAACATATTTATCAGTCATAAGAAGAAAACTATACTTCATAAATCTCTTCTTTTTTGAATTTTAAAACTTAAAATAAATTTAAGGCCAGAAGACACCACATCCGGGCACTAATTGGTGAAGAAACCTAGCATGACAAGATTAACTGTGGGCAATTCCATTCCCACCCTAGGCGCCTTGGATAGCATCACCAAGTATTTCCAGATGTCTCTTGAGGCGGAGGAAAGGGTGAACGCCTCCACCACAGAACCCAACAGCACCGTGGAGCAGTCAGCTCTCACGAGAGACAGAGTCGAAGACTTGATGTTGGAGCGAGAGTCTCAGTTCAGGGAAAAGCAAGAGGAACAGGCTCGCCTTCTTGATGAACTGGCAGGCAAACTACAGAGCCTAGACCTTTCAGCTGCTGCCGAGATGGTGAGGTTTGGGGGTTTGGCCTCACTTCTGTGGTGCCTTCTGGGGAAAACAAAGCAAAATACCCTGCTTTGTCTTTAATATTATTCAGTCTGCAAATGAATCAGCAGGAGTGAAAATCCTAGGCTCATGTCTCTGTACCATGGTATGTGGTATCTACGACCAAGACAGATGAAAAACAGCATGTCAGCTAAGCAGCCTTCCTTTCTTTCAGCTGTTTCTCTGTGGTACACAACCAAAGAATCATGTCTATTCTCCCATAACTCTTCCATCGATTCAGTGACATCTCAGTGAAACTTGATTCTTTTTATACTGTGGACATTGCTTTTTTTGGTTGTTTTTTTTTTTGGAGACCGGGTTCTTGCTATCTTGCCCAGGTGCCTCAAACTCCTGTGCTCAAGCAATCCTCCCTCTTCAGCCTTCCTGAGTACTGAGGTACAGGCATGCACTACCATGCCTGGCTCGGACATTTCTTTGTTACTTTATTCTGATTTTGAAGTGTAAAATTCATCTCAGTGAAGGAATTCTGAATCATTCTAGAAAAGCCTTTCTTAAAAAATTAAAGGGAACAAAAGAATTCTTCTATGGGTGTTAGCTAAAATACTCCTTTGTTCCAGTAACTTTACTTGAAGATTAACCCCAAAACCAGCCTAGAAAGTAGATTCATCTCCAGGAAGCTTTTAAAAGCTACTCTGGAGCCAAATGAAATTGAATCATTAGTTTAATGAAAATCAGGCAGAAGGCCAAAAAAAGCCAAACTGAACCTGTTTCTTTCTCCTGCTTCCTCAGTGTTTTTCATGGAAGGATACCTATTGGAGAGACTTTGGAGGGTACTTTGTGTAGACTAAGGCCTGTGTTCTGTTAGCCTGGGAAACACAGAAGAACAGTAAGAGAAGGGAGGTGAGCAGGTGACTGAAGAATTCAGACTTCATCACAACTTTGTCTTGATGAGCTCCCCATTTCTATCTTCCTCACATTCTCTGAAATAGACAAGAACACACTACCTGCATTATGTTATGACCAATTTTATTGATGCCTGCAAGGTTTTATATTTATTATCTTATGGAATTTTACAGCTAGGGGACATCATGAGCAAATGATGTCTCCTCTCACCATTTGTCAAATGAAAAAGAAAAATGAAGGCCTAGAGCAATGTACAAACTGCACTTAACAATAGGCAGAGTTGTTATATATGGACATGAAATGCCAATTTTCTCAATTTCTCCTTTGGGTGCTGATTCCTTCTTTATACACTAGTAAGAAATCAATCGTTGCAAACTCTCTGTGACCCACAGTGAGAAGCAGCTAAGCATGCTACAGGATTTTTGTTTTGTCACAGGAGGCCTCTTGGAGTGGGGGTCCCTCTGACCTTATAGATGTGTGCTCTTCCCTGTGCTTGTTTTGCCACCTGGCATCTGAACTAGGGCTGAGCCAGCTTCTTTCTCTTACTGTTTTTGTCTCTGTTGATTAGCCCATGAGAACTCTATAGGGCCGTTACTGCCATTTCCTTTGGTAACGATAGATTTTTGTCCTTTTGTTTTAGGTACTTACTTTATCTTTGTAGATATTTGGCTAGAACCATGCTGGTTTTTTCATGTCTGTCCATCTATTGAAACAAAACAGATCTCCTAGTGTTTTGAGAGCATCCCAGAAGGTTTACGTTTCTCTCCTTGATTAAGGTGCATATTCTTCTGCCGCTTGCAGAGTAAACTTTATTTTCTGAAACTTTTCATGCACTGTAAACCAGATGCATGAAAGACTGTTTTAGTTATCATTTGAGATGTCATGAGATTATAGTTATCTTAACATTACTAGGCTAAAAATTTTATTGTATTTATTCAAAAACGACTTTTTTAGTTCTTTAAAACAATGCTTTCCTTGTCTTATTTGGGAATATCCTGTTCACTGCTTTTCATGGCAGTCCATCTTTTGCCTCTTTTCTGCATGAGTGTCTTCTACAAAAGAATCATTCTGGATACAATTTGCTTCACGCTCAGTCTTTTCTATCACACAACACACTTCTAATTTCCCAACTGGCATTTGTATGCCATGACTGAGCAGTAAGGAAGGCGGCCTCTGTGCACATGTGATGGCTGTGGGGGATAGAAACTTGGAAAAGCTACATCCACCTTTGTTCCTCTGTTCATGCTGTGTTAACATATGGAATGTTCTCCCACTTCCCCTGCTCAAATTCCACCAGCCGCCAGATCTTTCCTCAGCTTCAACTGTTGCATTCCTCCACAGCCTCTCCTTTGTCCACTTTCCCTCATATTTACTACATCTTGGGGGTGTGGGGTGTCTTGGGGGACTTCTTATCTATTCTTGGCTATTTTATGTGGAGTGATTCTGTCTTCCTAACTGGATGGAAAGTTCCTAGAAGGCTACATATAAGGCCTTTTATGTCACCATATTTACCAGAGCACTTTTAACATGGTGCTGAGCCCAAAGAACGTTCACCTGTTTGCCAGTTTGATCTTAGAAAAAGAGAAACATTCTTTGACCCCCCACACAGGCAGAATTCAACTTGATACAGCAGATCATGTTTGCTCCCTGGGCAGAGCCCCTGTGGTATTTTAACTCACTTGGGCAGAAGATAGTGATGAGGAGTACTAAACTTTGTTCTCTCAGGTTAGCTTATTCCTAAGCTCTTTGCTCCTCTCTTTCTCTTGTCACCCAAACACTATGTTTTCAAGCACCCTTGCTGAGGACCACCTACATGTTCTCTGGGGCCACCCAGACCTTGCACAGCTGTTTTGCTACAGCAGACTCACGATGTGAACCTTTGTGCCTGATCCTTGGCTTGTTGCAGACCTGTGGAACGCCTCCAGGGGCCTCCTGTTCTGAGACTGACTGTGGCGGCCCGAACTGCAGAACCGACGAAGGACAGAAGAAGTGTGGGGGGCCTGGCTGTGGTGGTCTGGTCACGGTTGCACACAGTGCCTGGCAGAAAGCCATGGACTTTGACCAAGATGTCCTGAGTGCCCTGGCTGAAGTGGAACAGCTCTCCAAGATGGTGATTCAGTGGGCAGCCTTGGGTCTTGTTACATGTGTTTGTTTGCTTTCAGTTGGGAACTGGAGGAGCTGAGAGGGAGAAATCATTCTAAATGCTGACTAAAATGAAAAGGGCCTGCCACAATCAAGTATGAAAGTTTATGTTTCCGTGAGATCAGAAAAAGAGATGGGGAGATTTTCTTTATAAAGAATGTGCTTTCTCCTCACAGGGGAATAACACATGCTTTAGGACAAGATGTTCAAATCTTAGACTGATGATAATTTGAGAAAACCGCATTACTTATCATGACTCTGGGGTTATAATTACATCCAGCTGTACTACAAAAATCCTATACTAAGCAATTGAGCCTTTATTCTTCTAAAGTGACACATACTTTTAACTGAAGAATTTATGGGGACACCTGAGAAAGAGACTAGGGAACATTTCACAGGCCATCAAATGTTATGTAGGAGTTAAAAACAACTTGAAATTTTAAATGCTAGCCCTATTTACATATGAATCTGTAGGCTGAATATGTCCAGTCTGTATAGGAGTATAGTACTTTGCTGAACGGGATAAAGTTGTTTCTCAGAAACATGATTTCAAATGCATAGTTTTCAACATCATCTTTTGGACCATTTCTAATATTGTGGTTTGCTTTAGAAAAATTCTTCCATGTGTAACTCATTCTTCCCATTTAACAGGTCTCTGAAGCAAAACTGAGGGCAGATGAGGCAAAACAGAATGCTCAGGATGTTCTGCTGAAGACAAATGCTACGAAGGCAAAAGTAGACAAGAGCAATGAGGGTCTAAGAAATCTGATCAAGGAAATCAGAAACTTTTTGACCCGTAAGAAATTTTTTCATTATCATTTTACCTTTAGTTATTTTTTTCTATGAGATTCTCTGTTTGAGAAGCCAGTACTCAAATCTGCATTTTTTATTAAATCAATTTCTGATAGTGTATTGCATGACATTTCCAAATTAAGAAAAAGAAAAGTCCATCTTAAGAGATATTTTCATTTCTTGTTTTTCTTTTGAGTCAGGGTCTCATCCTGTCACCCAGGCTGGAGCGCAGTGGCACAATCAACAGCCTCGACCTTCTAGGCTCAGGCAGTCCTTCCACCTCAGCCTCCCAAGTAGCTGGAGGCTTTCTGTAGAGATGAGGTCTTGCCATGTTGCCCAGGCTGTGTTTCCATTTCTTATGTGGCATATGTATGTCTGTCAAGTAACCTTCTCCAGTGTTGTGCAGATATAGACACACCTGATGAGTTACTCAAGTAGCAGTCAAAAATCAAACACTTACTGTGAGAATTGAGTTTGGAATCTGTTAGAGATTACATGCAATGTCATCAGAACCTAAAGTGGAGTTTATCATTCCCCCAGAACTTTGTAATTCCATTATTTACAGTATATTCCATCTGTAGTTAAACGGCTCTGTTCCTTAAGTGTTCTATAAAGAAAATCTCTAGAATTTGTGGTACAGATCACAAGTGTTCTGTCAATTTGCGTAGTATCAGTAAGGATAGTTTTGAATACAAGTTACAGAAAACGCACAATTGAAACAGACTAAATCAACAAAGATGTTTATTTTCCCACATCTGAGTAAGAAGTCCAGTGGCAAGATAGCTTCATGGATCTGGGACCTATGTACGTTTCATTTGTCTACTCTGCCATCTTAAGCACACTGGCTTTGTTTCAAGCTAGCTCCTCGTGGTTACAAGGTGGCTGCAAAGTTCCAGACTTCTCATTTAGACAGAATAACAATGGAAGAATAGAACATCTATTCCTTTACTGTATCTTTTTAAAACCTTAACCGGGTGTGGTGGCGCATGCCTGCAGTTCTAGCTACTTGGAAGGCTGAGGAGGAAGGATCACCTGAGCCCAGCAGGTCAAGGCTGCGGTGGCATAAGCATGCCACTGGACTCCAGCCTGGGCAACAGAGTGAATCAGAGTGAGACTCTGGCTCAAAAAAAAAGGGAGAAACCTTCCCCAGAAGCCTTTAGGCAGTCATCACCATAAATCTCATGGGCCAAGAATAAGTCACATGCCAATGCATAAATGTCACTGGAAAATAAACGTGATTACAGTAATTGGCAGACTAATCAGGACTTAATGCTGAGTCGATCCTTATACCTGACCTTAGAAGTCGATACATGAAAAAAATCAGTATTCTGTTATCAAGAAAGAAGGGGAAATGGCTAATAAGGAGTTGCAGTATTTGCTAAGGATATCTTAGGGAACAGCCTATGGAAGCCAGCATTGAAGCACACATTTTCTTGTGAATAAATCCATTGAGGTTCATTTTTATGTTTTGTGAATAAATCCATTGAGGTTCATTTTTATGTTAACAGTTTAGGGCACATACAAATAAGAATCTGACATACCTGAAGCTTAACCTCTTTGTCATTTTTTTCCCCACCATCCATATTTGACATTTGAAACTACTTGGCTTCGCTGGTAACACACTGTCCTGTTCTCCAACTTTTTTATTATTTTCTCCCTTTCTATAATTTCCTGAGTCTAGGTAATCTATAAGGAACATCAGCTCTCTGTATCTGTATTAACAATCGTTTCCTAGCTATTCTTCATTGCCTTCAAGTCCCAGCCTCAAGCACTGGCCTTTATGGTGTCCCACAATCTGAATCATTTACTCATCTAGACATTCACATAACATGTGCTGCCCTTCCTGGCTCTCTATCTACAACTGTCCTTTCTTCTAAATCCTGCCATCCTTCAAAACCTGGTCAGTTCCTCACCCTCCATGAAGTCTTCCCTTACTAACTCAGCCTAAGGCAAATTCTAGTGGTGCTCGTGGTCTTTTGTGTGTCTCATATCCCCCTCCCATTTAGATTATAAACTCTCTAAACAAAGTTAAGTGTCTCAGTATAACCCTAGAGTGCTGTTCACATAGGAGATGACAAGTGGTTGAATGGGTAAACCATCCATGGTTTTTCACCTCTTTGGGGGACATCTTCGCTTTTCAGAGGACAGTGCTGATTTGGACAGCATTGAAGCAGTTGCTAATGAAGTATTGAAAATGGAAATGCCTAGCACCCCAGAGCAATTACAGACCTTGACAGAAGACATACGGGAACGAGTCGAAAGCCTTTCTCAAGTAGAGGTTATCCTCCAGCAAAGTGCTACAGACATTGCCAGAGCTGAGATGTTGTTAGAAGAAGCTAAAAGAGCCAGGTATCTATAGACATGGCATCTAAGGGGCTTATTTTGTCTACCTTGCATGGAGTTAGAGTATTTCTTTAGCCAATGAGATTTTGAAGAATGACCCTTGTGAGTGTCTGGTCATTTCAGGAAGGATATTCTTATTTTTTTGAGTCAGAGTCTCACTCTGTCACCCAGGATGGAGTACAGTGGCACCATCATGGCTCACAACATCCTTGACATTCTGGGCTCAGGTGATGCTTCTGCCTTAGCCTCCCGAGTAGTTGGGACTAGAGGCATGTGCTACCACACCTGGCTAATTTTTTTAATTTTATTTTTTGTGTAGAGACGAAGTCTCACTATGTTGCTCAGGCTGGTCTCGAACTCCTGGGCTCAAGGAATTCTAACTCCTTGGCCTCCCAAGTGCTGGAATTACAGGCATGGGCCACTGGTCCTAGTCGACAATGGGGGAGGGGGAGGTATTCTGTAAGAGAAGTGATCTTTTTTGAAAATACTTTTTTCATGGTCACAAACAATATATTTGTCTTATATCTTTCTTTCACTCAGCAAAAGTGCAACAGATGTTAAAGTCACTGCAGATATGGTAAAGGAAGCTCTGGAAGAAGCAGAAAAGGCCCAGATTGCAGCAGAGAAGGCAATCAAACAAGCAGATGAAGACATCCAAGGAACCCAGAACCTCCTAACTTCGGTAAGATATTACAATCATTATTATGTGTAGGAGAAAACATCCATGTATATTCTTATCAGAAATGTGCATCTGATAGTTATCTATGAACAAAAATTCTTACAACTCAACATTAAAGGATTCCTTTAATTTTAATCTAAACTACTCCCATAGCAAGAATGCTAAAAGTGAGTGGAGATATATTTTCAAGGAAAAAAAAAGGACGGAAGACACTAGACCATTAAGCCCCCTCTCATTTTCTCTCCCACAAAAAAGTCCAAGAAAAAACTATTCTTGCAGGAACTAGCCTATATTCTGTTCAGTAGTATGAAATGTAATACTAATATCAAAATTCAGTTTAAGAAAACTGTTTTCTCAAAACTGACCGCTGTCTCAAGATTTTGGTCATCAGTCACAAAAATTTTACTATACAATAGTTTTGAAAACCACTGGAGAGCAGTGAATCTGTTTCTAAAGCCTAATTTTTAGGGGAGCATAATAGAGATCTTATAACTAAACAATCTGCTCTGTTCAGAATGCATAAACAATCTACTTAGAGACTACCAGAGATATTAAAGGCACTCGTTAGGGAGAGGATTTTTCATAGGGATTTTGTGCTTTTATTCTAAAAATCCTCTTAATCTCTTAGAAGTAATGCAAACATAATTCTATTTTATTCGTTCTTTTTAAAAGTTAAGTTAATTGTTGTCCCTCTAATTTTAGGAAAGCTTTCCTTTAAAAAAATGAAGAAAATTGATGACTCATCCAATCCCTAAACATGTTGTCAGTGATGACTCATCCAATCCCTAAATATGTTGTCAGAATATACTTTAAAATTAGATGCTCCCCATACCCAGCACCATAAGCCTTCTCAGGTGAACCTTCCTTATGTTTAAACCCTGGAAGATAGTTTTCAACATGCTTTTCCACCATTAGTTAGCTGATACAAACCTTCCCTTGTTCTCTTGCTGTCAGTGAAATGAAGCCTAATAATTCGTTTAGTCATTTTTCTCTAAATTTTGAGTATTAGAAAAATTAAGTTTCCCCATCAAGCTAAGTTGTAACTTCAAATATTTTGACTTTTGGGCAACCCCCTCAGGTCCCCTCCCACTGTGGGTGATTTTCTGTCCTCTCAATAAATCCTGCTTTCACAGAAAAACTTTTTGACTTTTCTATCTCTGGGTTTTCAAATTTGTCAGTGTACCATTAACATTTTATTGAACTTTATTTCAGTAACTTTAAAAATTACTGTTTTGAAAGCCAGGAACAGTGATATGTGCCTGTAGGCCCAGCTATTCAGGGGGCTGAGGTAGGAAGATCACTTGAGGCCAGGAGTTCAAGGATACTGTGTGCTATGATTGTGGCAACATAGCAGTCTGGGCAACACAGCAAGACCCTTTTTTCTGAAACAGTTGTTTTGAAAAGCAATTTGGAAAATATTATAGCTGAGGAGATATGTGGTTTGATGATGCAAGTTAATGTGGTTTTGTTTTTCAGGGATTCTGGGGGCAGGAAGTGTTTTAGGTTAGTAACAATAAGAAATAAAGAGAACCTCTAATCTATGCTCATGAAAGCTTGTCAGAAACAATTCACTCATCTTAAAATAAAAATTCATTTTGTAAGCATTATAATTACTCTAAGAATTTTAAGTTAATTGATGGGTAAACTTTGAGGTTCTTAGATTTGAAATATTTACAGATTTTAGCATTTGTCTATACTGACTCATTAATTTCATTATAGCAGTACTGTTATTCAGAGTTAATTCTATGGATTGGAACCACCCATCCTTAAAGATAATTTAAAAGAAAAATTTAGTGCTCAGTGAAATTAGTTCATCTGTCAGAAGCCCAGTTGCTTATTTTGGGTAGCTTTTAAAAAGTCAATGTTTATCTTCTGTGAAAAGAGACAAAATGTGGGTTCTCACCAGTTGCCCAGATGATGTCTTTTTCCCCTTAAATAACTAAATATTTATAGCTTCCAACTGTAACTTTTCTAGACCATGTGTCATCTCACAATTCTATAGAAACTTTTCAGAGTTTCAAAGAACATTCTTAGTCTCTATGTCCTCAGTAATTAACTGAAACCTCCACTATTAAAGTTTAACATTTAGAGTTGATAAGAAAAACTAAAATGATGATTGGAAGTTCGAATTTCCCATTACATTAATTTGAAAATTTATGTGGAAATCTCTCTTCTCACAGCTGCTTATTTATGAATGTTCTTTAGCCAAAGTTTGCAGGTGTCCTTAAAATGCTTTCTCAACACATCAAATTGCCTTGGGGTGGTTTTTCCTGTCAGTAAGGAAAAATCGTACATCTCAGCTTAGCCCATCAGAAGTACCAAAAGAATAAATATATGTGATAAGGAGTAAAGTATGAGCACTTCATACAAGTTTTTTGGAGATTTTTTTTTTTGGTAATTCTTTTGCTCTATAGCAAAATGTCACAGCAGACTTTTAAATTTTCCTCCAAATTTGTACTCATAGTGATTCCTACCATTTCTTAAACTAATGGCTTGCTGGATGATTGACACACTTTTAGATTGAGTCTGAAACAGCAGCTTCAGAGGAAACCTTGTTCAACGCCTCCCAGCGCATCAGCGAGCTAGAGCGGAATGTGGAAGAACTTAAGCGGAAGACTGCCCAGAACTCTGGAGAAGCAGAATATATAGAAAAAGTAGTGTATACTGTGAAACAAAGTACAGAAGATGTCAAGAAGGTAACGTAATTACACCTTTGTGAACTTCAGAGCCTTGTTGACGAAGGAATAACCAGTCTCCCCCTTGCCTTCCTTGGAAAGACATGGACCTAATACGGACCAGTTTTGAAATAGTCTAAAGAAACGCAGGTGGAAAAGAAGGCATGTGGACAGAGACGTGTCCAATGAGCACTGCCTAGACCCTCCAATCCAAACATGGGTATGAGTTTAGAAGACTGGAATTAACTTAACTTAGGGGTATAAGTCTTTAAACAGGTATATTGAATTTGTATTTCTGTACTATATTTCAATTAGGAAGATCTTCATGGCATATAGTAAATTACTTGGTCATTTGAGAATACTTTAAAAGCAGAGTGGAAAAAATTTAAAGAATTCATTACAGAGAACAAGTAGTGGAAACCAAATCTTACCTCTCTTAGACTCATTTGAATTAAAGTGCCTTCCAATGAGAAGCACGTGGTAGTTATTTTGCAGAGAAAAATCTAAATAACCATAACCCAAATTTTTAGCTAGAAACCATGTAATAACTGAAACACATGTTCAGTTTCTAAATTTCTGGAGGCAAATGTTCATCTCCAAAGTGAACATTTTAAATTATCAAATGGCTTTATTTCAGTTTATAACTCCTTACTATTGAAAATTTTTCCTGAAAGTTACTGTAGCTTTTAGGCAGTAAGAGTAACTTCCCTACCTGTCTGGGTTGGGGAAGAGAACAAAACAATGAAGTTCACTGCCACAATGTCAGTCTTTTCTGTTGTAGTTGATGTAGTTTCCTGCAGTTATCAGGGTATAAATCTCCCAATGTCTGCAATAGGCATTTTGCATGACATTTTCTTCCAATAAAAAAACAAAAATAAAATCCCTTTACATGAAATTTCCATGGCTGTTATTTGAACGGCTTCTAAAAAAAATAATTTGCAACTGTCTTTCCAAACCCACATCCCATTTCTCTTCTCACTCACTTTTGGCATATGATGCAATCTCACCCTTTCTTCCTAAAGCTTTTGTTAAATCTGTCTTTTCCCTCTGATTTCCTGATAATCAGGTCTTCACAAACTCTAACTTAGTCCATTTCTTCAACATGGGCTTTCTCTGATATCTAACCTACTTCTGGAGGAAAAAAAAAATCTACTTCACTTCTTTATATAGCTCCATGCAGTTATGCTACAACTTTGCTACAGCAAAGTGCTAATCAAGAGAATGAGACCATAGTGCTAGAGACTTACTGCAACTTCAGCTTTTTTTGAATTGCTCTTTAAAGCATGTCAATTTTACATTCAACTCCCCTGTTTGTTTTATGACAGTGTTTTAAATTACTTACCATTAAATAGTTTGATGACACCTGAATACCCTTGGTAATACTTAATCCAGAATGCATGCCATGCAAGTTAAAGATCAATGTGATCTGAGCTTGCTATGATTATATACTGCTCCTGACTGTAATTACTGACACCAACATTATCACCTCTTTCTGTCTAAATGTGGAACTGCAGACTCTGGATGGTGAACTTGACGAAAAGTATAAGAAGGTAGAAAATTTAATTGCCAAAAAAACCGAAGAGTCAGCTGATGCAAGAAGGAAAGCTGAAATGCTCCAGAATGAAGCAAAAACACTTCTAGCTCAAGCAAACAGCAAGCTGCAACTGCTCAAAGGTGGGTCTTTTCACAAATGTTCATGATTTTTTTTTTTTAAATGAATATCTATTCACTTTGTCTTAGGTATTTAAATAGATCATGATAGGCAAAGATAAGATTGGTTTTGATCATCACAGTATAAATTGCTAAGGCTTTTCCTTTTTTTCAGATTTAGAAAGAAAATATGAGGACAATCAAAAGTATTTGGAAGATAAAGCTCAAGAATTAGTGAGACTGGAAGAAGAAGTCCGCTCACTCCTGAAGGATATAAGCCAGAAGGTTGCCGTTTATAGCACATGCTTATAACAAAGGAGAAAAGGCTATAAGTATGATACGGCTGAGGTGACCAAAGTGAAACAGCTGTATTTTAAAAAGTGACTAATGACTTCAAAATAAACTCATTACCTATTTAATGTTTTTAATCACCAAATTTTGTATGGCGTTAAATAAAATACAGTGCTTTTGTATGAATATATATTTAGTATAGTTCTTAAATTCATTGTTACTCTTACTGAATCATGACTCCTTAAACAAAGAATGTTATAGTCACTGTAAAGATGTATTTATTAATAAGTTTACTGCCATTATGAAGACCCTAATTTATATGTTATATCTTAAAACAAGCTGTTATTCATGTTTGACAGGTAAATAACCTCCAAAAATCCACACCTCTCATCCCCCTAATCACCTCCCAGCGGGAATCCTGGTCAAAGTTAATGGAAGGCTATAGCCCATTACTACTTTCACTATTTCAATGGCTGCTTAGTTGTTCCAGTCGCCAAAATTCCTGTAAGTTTTCCTTGCTCTAGGAATGAAAACATAAAGCAATGTTTTAGAAAATCAGGAGGATGAATTCTGTGGCTTCTAAGTATTACCACCTAGGATAGGCCCAGGGTTGCTGAGGGGAAGGTTTCAATGAAATCACGCCAGAGTTTATGGCTACAGCTCCTGCCAATTGAGCAATGCTACTAAAAAGTACAGAATGATGCTCTAATTTCTCAACTTTTATATTGTATTTTATGTAATTTAGCAACTAAAGAGTCTCTGCTACAATTTGTAGGTGAGGCCAGTCATATAACAATCCAAACAGTCATATAAACAATCTACAAGATAATGAAAATCGATGGAATATAATTGCCAAGCTGGTGTCAACTTTATAGCCTAAAAACGTCCAGCCCCTAAATGTTTTTTTCACATGTTCTTAGAGCAAGACTATTCTGTGAACTGCTTAACAACCACCCCCACACAGCCAAACCAGCTGCATTTGAAGCTGGACTTGGCCAAAAGTTATATAAACAGCTATAATTTAAACAATAAGGCAATTTCCCTCTGGCCCAAGACAATTATTTGTCACTTTTACTTAGGTTAAGAATCCTCATAATCCTTATAATCCTAGTTATAGCAAAATGGTCATATCTCATCATCTACTAGAGCAATTTTATTTTTTCTTTAATAGGTATTTTACTTAAAACAATAGAAACTCTCTCATTCCCATTCCTTTTCAGCTAAATAACCAAAGACCTCATTTTTAAATTAATTTTAATAAGCTCAATGAACTAGACAAATAAACCCACCCTTCAAGAAAATATGAGCTGGGCTCGGTGGCTCAGCCTGTAATCCCGCGCCTTGGGAGGCTGAAGTGAGTGGATTGCCTGAGCCCACGGGTTCAAGACCCACCTGGGCAATTTGGTGAGACCTCATCTCTACAATATATCAAAAATTAGCTGGGCATGGTAGCACGTGCCTGTAGTTCCAGCTACTTGGAAGGCTAAGGCGGAAGGATCGCCGGAGCCCAGCCCAGCAGGTCGAGGCTGTGGTGGCCAGGAGCGACCACTGCACTCCAGTCTAGGCAACAGAGTGAGACTCCAACTCAAAAAAAAAAAAATGAAAGAAAGAAAAAATATAAGTGCTTAGTAGGTAACAGTAAGTGAACATTTAAAACCTTAAGTGACCTTATTCTCCACCAAGATATGCCTGCATTCTCATACTGAATGGAAACAAAGTTGGACTTAACTTTTAATTATTTTGTCTCTACAGCTAGGATTTCATATTATATCTCACTATTCCCTAGTTAGAAACTCCTCCCCTGGGAATAGGGGACATGGCTGAGGTTTAAATAAACTAGCAATTCACATAACACTAAGTTTTCAAATTTTTTAAAAATGCAGAGTTCACTTCCAATAATAATAAAGTAGCACATATTAGACCAATCTTCCTGCTGATAAAAACTATAAACTCTGATTAAATTATATATATTTTTTAAATGTCAAGCACTGGAAAGCAATCACAAACAGGCAGAAAGTAGAAAGAAGCTGGCACTTAAAAAAGAATAGCACCAGCTAAACATCCCATTTTTAACACGTTTTCACTTGATGGGAAGATAAAAGTCAAGTTTTGTTGGTGAAGGAATCAGAGAACAGGGTTTGAGGCAACCACAACAACTGGAATGTAAAGGGGAAAATCCCAGAAAAAAGGCACAGAAGTCAGTGGCCTCAAACTCTGCAGAAACTCTGCCCGATCTCTGGCTGATTCTTGAACTACACATGCACAAGAAAGACTTCAGGCAGCACAGGAATGCTAAAACAACTGAGGACATTTCAGCTGCTGCCCCTACAAAGAAGGCAGAGTTTGGAGCTAGTGTGCAGTCAAGTTAACAGCCGACTAACACAAAAATCTATTTTCTTCAAAAGTATGTAGCAGAATCCAGGATCTCTACGATGTCTCACTCATAATGACCATAATAGAATCTATGCTACTTATACCAAATCTGAGAACTACATAATGAATCTGAATGAATCTTAAGTTTAGTTATAATATGCAAACACCTATTTAGCTCTTAGTGTCTCAAGACATGGCCATTTTAAACAATTATCAATACATGCAATTTTTATAACACTCTTTAAAGAAAAAGTCATTTGTCAAGCCAAGGAAATTCACATAGGAAAAGACCCAAGACTCCCTTCTGCTATATTTTTCCAGAAGTATATGCTAAACAGTAAGTGTCTCTAAAACTGATGAAAGGGTAAATGACCTTTCAAATGCCTTTATAGTATATGATATGAAAAAAAGATACATTCAGGCCTATAAAAGCAATAAAGAATAATAAGAATACACAGTACAAGAAGTCATAAAAAAGCTAGGACGAGCCGAGCTGGGTGGTTCAGCCCATAATCCTGTGCTTTGGGAGGCTGAGGTGAGTGGACTGCCTGAGCCCGTGGGTTCGAGACCTGCCCGGGGCAACTTGGCGAGACCTCATCTCTACAATAAATCAAAAAACTAGCCGAGCATAGTGGCATGTGCCTGTAGTTCCAGCTACTTGGAAGGCTGAGACGGAAGGATCGTTGGAGCCGAGCAGGTCGAGGCTGCAGTGGCTAGGAGCAGCCACTGCACTCCAGTCTGGGTGACAAAGTGAGACTCCAACTCAAAAAAAAGAAAGCTAGGACGATCTTGACATTCACTCAGAAAAACCAGTAAATAAATATTTAAGACATGTTTATTTCAAGATCTTCATTCCCCACTGTAATACATTTGAGTTTCCACTTAATATTTGAGTTTGTAGACTGTTAATTTAGGTAACCACTAGCTATCCTTCAGACTTGCAGAGCTCAATGGAACCTCTTAAACACATACATTATACCCTTAAACTGTAAGAATTTAGGGGTTAAATAAAACAAGTGAGAAACCATTTTTTATTTACATCAGTTTATACATATTTGAATCTCACCGGCCTGACTTGTTTCCAATATGAAAACCAAATGAAATTTAACTTGATCACCTTGCTTCAAACATAACTGTTCACATACCATACTCCAACTCCATCCATGTAAAAGTAAACTCGACTTTTCTGTATCAAAAAGCTACGTAACAAATTCAGCGGTGTTGAATCTTTCATAAACAAGAAAATATGGATTGATGAAAATTTCCCAGGAAGCTACTATAAGTAGCTTTTTATCCTGCATATTAATACATTAAAACAAAATATTAAATTTATGTAAAATATAGATATGAGAGTATTCCATTCTGTCCAAACCTATTAAATACCTTCCAAAAGTTTCATAATTCAGTCCTAGAAATTCTTGGAGCTGTGAGCATATCCTGTTCAGAAATGGGACCTCTACAAAAGCTCCCAGGAAATTTCAGAAGACATATATAATCTTCTAGTTTAAAAATTGATTGATTTGCCAAATGATGCAGCCAGGTTTGCTTCTCTAAAAGCTTCTGATAAGGTCTACAAGGGAAAAAAATTTAGAATTAAATCCAAGTATTTGTAAGTCAGAAGAAAATTTAGGCAGTCATTAATTCTGAATGTTGTGAATAATTACCGGATGCGCATGACAGACTCGAGCTATATCTTCACAGGATGCTCCATATTCCAGAGCAAGAGCAGCTTCATTTACCATTTCTCCAGCACCCTTTAAAACAACAAGCCAAGAAGTATTTTGCTTTCACAGCAAAAATAACTGTACACTAACAGGACAGAAATGGTTAAAAAAGCAGGCTTTTAGATCTTAAAATTGCCTTACATCTTTGTTGTTATAGCAGTTGAGGAAAGCCAGGAAAAAGTCCTCCAGTCAGGAAAAGGTGACAGAGAAGACCTTGAGCTCTAGAGCCAGATGGCCCAGATTCATATCTACCACTTACTACCTCAACCACCCACTGGTTCTGGGTGCTTCATTCAGTTTCTTCACCTCAAAAATAATAGCAGCCATCTGTCTCACAAAGCTGTTGTAAAAAATACAATAGTGTATGTATAAAGTGACAGAGTAAGCACTCAAATATGCTATTCTCATTGTTACATCAGAAACAACATTTATCTAGAGCAAGGATATACTTTAGGCTCAGTGAAAAGGAAGGCTTCCCAGACCCATGTGAGCTGAGACCTGGACAATAAGGAGTCAGCCCCTCAAAGGCCCGGAGGCAGAGGGTACCTCAAACCACAGGCCCTAAAATGCAAACAGGCTTGGCTTGTTATGAAAATGAGAGAAGGCCTATGTGGCACAGAATTAATGAGCAAAGGGGGAATGCAGAAAGACATGAGGTCAGAAAGGGAGGGAGGAACAGATACAGTATGTAGCAGTCTGGAGCTGAAAAGCACCACTGGAGGACATGGCCTGCTGAATGTTTTGAAGAGATCATCTTGGCTGCAGTATAGATAGCCGACAAAGGGGAAGACTGTGAAAGTGCTGTTGGTACCCTGCTAGAAATGATGCAGAGAGGCCAAATTCAAAATTTTACTGATAATGAGTAACCTCAGAATTAAAATACCAGGTGGTTCAAAATGAATCAACAGCAATGCTTTCTAGGACTCTTAATGGGATCTCTGGTTTTGCAATACTCACTGGTCCGAGAATATGTGCTCCCAGCACTCTGTCTGTTGATTTCTGCCCGAGAATCTTCACCATGCCATCTGTGTCAGCATTTGTCTTAGCTCTGCTGTTAGCAGCAAATGGGAATTTGCCAACTTTGTACTCAATACCCTGTGATATAGAGAGAGAATCTACATAAGTATTGACAAAGTTCATTCCCATTGGTGAAATCATCTACCATTTGTTCTTAAAATAAATCCCAAGAAGGCAACTATTCATACAGCACATAGAAGGAAAGACCAAAAGGCTGATTAATGAAATATATTTGGGTACAAATGCAAGCAAATATAAATGTCTGTCCATCTGGTTACATTTCAAAGTCAAATATAAAACCTTTAGAATTACTGGTTTTTGAATACAGGCAAAGTCTCCTCACTATTACTACTAATAAATCTAAAAAGTAAATGATCTCTTTATGTTGCTAACCAAGGAAAATATATATGAATTAAACTATGTTTTATAGTTGTCAAATACATTAACACAGTGATAAAATGTTTTTTCTAAACCACGAGTGTCATCAGCTCAATTCACACACTGGCATAATACCACCCACATTCAGGATTACCTCTTCTTTCAACTGCTCTTCTGACTTGCCAACCCAAGCAACTTCAGGGTGTGTGTAAATCACTGATGGCACACAATTGTAGTCAATGTGCACAGCACCACCAGCCATTCCTTCAACACAGATAATGCCTTCATCTTCAGCTTTGTGAGCCAGCATAGGACCAGCAACCACATCACCAATGGCATAGATACTACCACAGAGATCAAAAGAAACACAGTGAACTTCTGAAATCGCAAATACTTATCTTCAGCTACATTATGGTAACAAAAGTCTAAGTTTCCAGTTAGTAAAAGTCACCAAAAAATGTATCAAATGCAACTCTCCAAAAATCTATGAATTCAACTTCCCATTTTTAAGCAACGAAAAATTCGATTATTTTTCATTTTACAACCTGTAAGTTTATTATTCTTCCCCAAAGCCAATACATTTTTAAAGCATAACAAAAGTTTTATTTTTCAAAATAGGGTTTGAAATAAATTTTAGTATTATTGAAAATGAAGATAATTGTTCCACTTACTTTGGAATTTTGGTTTGGAATCTGGTATTGACTGGAATTCTACCTCTGGGATCTAGCTCAATTCCAAGCTCTTCTAGTCCCAAATTCTGAGTAAAAGGTCGTCGACCAATGCAAACCAACAGTACCTCACAAGTGATAACTTCTGCTTTGCCACCAGAAGCAGCTTCAATACTAGACAATGAGCAGTGTATAAATGTTAAATACAAATCTACATAAATTAGTAGACTTAGAAACGCAAGACCAGGCATTTAAGTGTTGATGACATTTTTAACAATATGAATTTATTTGATTATAAACATAAACATATGGGTCAGATGATGAAAACATGTACACATCCAATAGAGGTCTACCATTAAAATCTCACAAAAAAACCACAGTATAACACAGTGATTAATAATATAGATATATCTCAACTGAGCGCAGTGATTCATGCCTATAATTCCGGTACTTTGGGAGGCAAAGGCAGGCAGGAGGATTGCTTGAGCCTAGGAGTTGGAGACCAACCTAAGCAGCATAGTGAGACCTTGTCTCTACAAAAAAATTAGCCAGGCACAGTGTTACACACATGTAATCCCAGTTATTTGGGAGGCTGAGCCAGAAGGATCACCTGAGCCCATTAGGTCAAGGCTGAGGTGAGTCATGATCATTGCCTCTGTACTCTAGCCTGGACGGCTGAGACACCAACTCAAAAAAAATGTATAGGTCTCAGAGTCACAAAATCCAAGTTTAAGTATTGACTGCTACTTACTAGCTATGTGATATTAGGCAAGTTATTTCGTTAAATTATGTAAGTATTTAATAAGTAGATTGCCAGGTACATAATGAGCTATTATTATTGATTCTCAATCTATCTGTCTAAAAATACTGAATTAATTTTACTGAATGTTGGGAATGTAAAATTTTCTGAATGAAGACTATGAAAAGGTATATTACAATCATGAGAACACTGGCTTAATCTTTCTAGTAAGCATCAACTTAATCATGAATTTCAATACACTAATACAATAATGTTATAAACAATACTGAGTTGCATGAAGTAAGAAAATGATCTTAAGTTACAAAAAATTCTATATTTGCTTATCTGATTTTGAAACTTGAGTGTTTTGCTTAAAGAAACACACAGACAAGGATGATCCAAACAAAGATAGCATACTTACGAAACATCAATCTTTCCATCTGACTTCTTGGTAGCACCAGTAACCTTTGTATTCAATTTAAATTTAAACCCCTGTTTTTGAAGAATGCGTTGAAAGTTCTTAGATATCTCCATATCAATTCCAACTCCACCTACGTGACCCAAAAATTCAACTGCTGTCACATCTGCACCAAGTCTTTGCCAAACTGACCCCTGCAAACAATAAAAAACCCAATAATCATAAAAATAAGTTTCCACAGCAAATATTCACTAAATCATCTCAAATTGTTGGAAAATATTTTCTTCTCTTGTTAAAAGGTTCTTTTAGAAGCTCTGGGGTTTAAAATTAACCATGTGGTAAATATGTATAGCTTCATAGATTTAACTTATTCATTCAACATTTGCTGAATACCTACTACATGCAAGGCAACATTTTAGCTTCTAAGCATATATTAGTCAACAAAACAAAAATCCCTGCTCAGGGCCTTATATTCTGGTAGGGGAGGTAGACCAGTAGGTAAAATGTATGTCAGAGGATAGTAAAATGCTACAAGAAAAATAAAACAGGGAAGCAGAAGCGGGACTACTGAAGGGAGAGGGACTGCAATTTTAAACAGCACCAGCAGGGAGGGCCTCATTGGGAGTGACATTTGTACAAAGATTTGAAGGAATGAGGGCATGAACTATATAGTAACTGGGGGAATACTGTTCTAGGCAGTGGAAAACAGCATGTGCAAAGGTCCTGAAAGAAAGGAAGTAGGCTCTTACTGCTTCTTAACATATCTTACTTGCAGAATACTGAACTGGCTTCATATTTTATTTTCTCAACAAAGGAAAACCATTTGCTTGTTCATTCAAATTATAATTTAAACTGAATACTACTTTATCTTACCATTTTAACAGCATAACTTCTAAACAAATATATATGGAATTATACATCACAGGCAAGATTAATCTAATTTTATAGCATTAAACAAAATATAAGAAACTATGAACATATCTTTTGCAAGAATTTACATTAAAATCAACTGGTAATTCAAATGAACCATACAAGTTTACCTTCCCAATTAAATTGGGTTGTGTGCATTCATTTCAAAAATTTCAAAAATTTCTGGTATGAGGGTAGAGTTAACTAAAGGCAACACAGTAACACTAACAATACATATATATATCATACACACACACACACACACACACACACACACACACACACACTCAAAATGGATCACGGACCTAAATGTAAAACCTAACATTATAAAACATCTAGAAAACCTAAGAAAGAATCCTTGTGACCTCAAGTTCAGCAAAGATGTCTTAGATACAACACCAAAAGCACAATCCATAAAAGAAAAATGATACACTGAACTTCAAAATAAAAAAAACTCTTAGAAAGAAATTAAGAACACAAAACAGAAGCCACAGACTAGGAAAAAAAATTTACAAAACTGCTATCTGATAAAGGATTTATATCCAGAATATATAAAGAACTCTGCAATGATAAGAAAACAAACCTAATAAGAAAAGTGGACCAAACATTTTTTGAAGAGACATTTCACCAAGCAATAAATAAAGATGGCAAATAGATACATTTTAAAAATGCTCAGCACTATAAGTTATTAGAGAAATGTGAACTAAATTTAACAACATATTAAGATCATTCACCATGATCAAGTGGGATTCACCCCAGAGATGCAAGGATGGTTTTACATACACAAATCAATAAACATGATGCATCACATGAACAGAACCAAGAACAAAAACAATGTGATTATTTCAACAGATACAAAAAGCATACAATAAAATTCCACATGACAACAAAGTGGGTTTAGACGCACATACCTCAAAATAATAAAGGCCATATATTACAAACTCACAGCCAACAACACACTACTAAATGAGAAAAAATGGAAACCCTTTCTTCTAATGTTTGGAACAAGACAAGGATGCCCACTTTTATTCAACATAATACTGAAAGTCATGCCCAGAACTAGGCAAGAGAAAGAAATAAAGGGCATCCAAACTGGAAAGAAAAAAGTCAAACTAACTTGACAACATGCAGTCAACATGATCTTATTTTTAGAAAAACCTAGACTCCACGAAAAAACCATTAGAACTGATTAATTCAGTTTAGTAAAGTTGTAGGATACAAAATCAACACACAAAAATCAGCAGTGTTCATATATGCCAACAGCAAACAATCTGAAAAAGAAATCAAAAAAGCAATCCCACAAAGTGGCTCACACCTGTAATCCCAGCTATTTGGTGACGCCACATAGGGAGGACTTCTTGAGCCCAGGAGTTCAAGACCAACCTTGACAACATAGTGAGATGTCTCTATAAAAGAATCAAAAAATTAGCTAGATGTGGTGGCACCTGTAGCCCCAGCTATTTGGAGGCTGAGGTGGAAGGATTGCCTAAGCCCAGGAGGTCGAGGCTGTAGTGAGCCGTGATCATGCCACTGCACTCCCACCTGGGTCACAGAGTAAGACCTTGACTAAAAAAAAATAATAATAATAAAAAGCAATCCCATTTATAATATCTATAAAGAATACAAAATAACTAGGAATCAATTTAGCCAAAGATGTGGAAGATCTGTACAAGAAAAACTGTAAGACACTGATAAGCTGATTAGGACACAGAAAGATATCCCAAGCTCATGGATTGGAAGAATTAACATTGTTAAAATAATAGTACTGTCCAAAGCAACTTACATATACAATGCAATCCCTAGCAAAATACCAATAACATTCTTCACAGAAATAGAAATCTTAAGATTTAAATGGAACCACAAAAAGCCCTGAATAGTCAAAGAAATCCTGAGCAAAAAGCTGGTGGTATCCATTAACTTCAAAATTTACTACAAAGCTACAGTAACCAAAAAGCATGGTACTAGCAGAGAATCCAGAATCCAGAATCCACTAGAACAGAGAACACATATCTGAACCCATGCATTTTCCACCCACTCATTTTTGACAAAGACATCAAGAACATACAGTGGGAAAAAAGCAGTCTCATCAATAGTCCTGGAAAAACTGAATAACCATATACAGAAGAATGAAACTAGACCCCTCTCTCTCACTATATACAAAAGTCAAATTAAAATAGATCAAAGACTTGAATCTAAGACCTAAAATTGTGAAACTACTAGAAGAAAACA
Source organism: Carlito syrichta (assembly GCF_000164805.1). Classification (NCBI taxonomy): domain Eukaryota; kingdom Metazoa; phylum Chordata; class Mammalia; order Primates; family Tarsiidae; genus Carlito; species Carlito syrichta. The sequence continues at coordinate 573,478 of NW_007223631.1, read as the reverse complement.
CTGGGGAAATGCTCTAGGACAATGGTCTGGACAAGGAATTTTTTTTTTTTTAAGACCTCAAAAGCACAGGCAATCAAAGTAAAAAGAGACAAATGGTATTATGGCAAGTTAAAAAAACATCTGCACAGTAAAGGAAACAATAAACAGACAACTCACAGAAAAGAGAAAATATCTGCAAACCACCCATCTGACAAGGAATCAATAAATAGAATATGTAAGGAACTCAAACAACTCAATAGCAAAACAAAAACAAAAACAAAATTCTATTTTTAAATGGGCAAAAGATTTAAATAAGCATTTCTCAAAAGAAGATACACAAATGGCCAACAAGCATAGGAAAAAATGCTCAATATTATGGTACTAATCACCAGAGAAATGCAAATCAAAACCACAATGACATATCATCTCAGCTCAGTTACAATAGCTTTTATCAAAATGGCAGGAATAACAGATGATGGCAAGACGTAAAAAAAGGAGAACCCTTGTACACTATTGGGAAGAAGGCAAATTACTACAGCCACTATGGAAAACAGTATGGAGGTTACTAAAAAAACTAAAAATAGAACTACAATATGAACCAGCAATTCCACTACTGGCTATATATACAAAAGAAAGGAAATCAATATATCAAAAAGATATCTATAACTGATGTTTACTGCAGCACTATTCACAATAAGCAACATATGGAATCAACCCAAGTGACCCTCAACAAATGGAGAAAAAAATGTGGTACACATGCAAAATGGAATATTATTCAGCCACAAAAAAGAACAAAATTCTGTCATTTGCAACAATGTAGATGGAACTAGAGAACACTATGTTAAGTGAAATAAGTCAGGTACAGAAAGACAAATATGAATCATATGTTCTCACTAATATGTAGAAGCTAAAAAGAAGAAATACTGAACTAGTGGAGATAGAGAATAGAAGATGGTTATCAGAGGCTGGGAGGTAGAAAGGGAATGAAGAGAGGTTTTAATAGGTACTAATACAAAGTTAGATTAAAGAAGTAAAACTGGTATTCAATAATCAACAGGGTGACTATACTTAGCATTAATCAATTATGTATATACATATCTTTTTTTATTGAGTTGGAGTCTCACTCTGTCACCCAGGCTGGAGTGCAGTGGCACACACGCTCACGACCCCAGAGTCAACCGGCTGGGCTCCAGCCTCAGTCTTCCAAGTAGCTGGAACTACAGGTGCACGCTACCATACCTGGCTAATTTATATTTTTTGTTTTTCATTTTAGAGATGAGGTCTCATGAAGTTGCCCTGGCTGGTCTTGAACCAGCAGGCTCAGGCAATCCTCTCACCTCGGCCTCCCAAAGTGCTGGGATTACAGGCTGAGTCACCGAGCTCAGCCAATTGTACATTTCTAAGTAGCTAGAAGAGCTGAAGGCATCATACTTCTAGACTTCAAACTTTACTATAAGGTTACAATAAGCAAGACAGTATGGTACTGGTACAAAAATAGACACAGAGACTAATAGAACAGGACACAGAATCTGGAAATAAAACCACAGACCTTCAATCAACTCATCTTCGACAAAGCCAACTAAAACAAACATTGGGGAAAAGATACCATTAGCAAAAGTGCTGGGAAAAAACAGGCTAGCCACATGCAGACAAATGAAATTGGACCACTATCTATCACCATATACAAAAATTAACTCAAAATGGATCATGGACTTAAATGTGAAACCTCAAAGCATAAGAATCTTAGAAGAAAACTTAGGGAACACCTTTCTGGAGTAGACAATTAATTCATGGTCCACTCCTCAAGAGCAAATGCAGCAGAAGTTCAAATGGACAGGTGGGACCTTATCAAACTGAAAGTTTTTGCACAGCAAAAGAAACCATCAAGAAATTAAGAGACAGCCCATGGAATGGGAAAAAAGTATTTGCAAGCTATGTATCCAAAAGGGCTAACATCCAGGATCTACAAGGAACTCAAATGAATTGAACAGAAAAAACAACCCCATCAAAAAGTGGGCAAAGGACACGAACAGACACTTCTCAGAGGATGATACATAAGCAGCCAAGAAACACATGAAAAAAATGCTCAGCCTCACTAATCCTGAGAGAAATGCAAATCAAACTACGATGAGATACAACTTCAGACAGGTCAGGATGGCTATCATTAAAAAGTCAGGCCAGGTGCAGTGGCTCAAACCTATAATCCTAGCACTTTGAGAGGCAGAGGCAGGAATACTGCTTGAGGCCAGTAGTTTGAGACCAGCCGAGGCAACATAGCAAGGCCTCATTTCTACAAAAAATAAATAAAACTTAGCTGGGCGTGGTAGTTGCACATGTGTAGTCCCAGTTACTCAGAGGGCTGAGGTGGAAGGATGCCCCAAGTCCAAAAGGTTGAGGCTACGGTTAGCCATGATTGTGCCACTACACTCCAGCCTGGGCAAACAGAGTGAGATCCCTCAACTAAAAAAAAAAAGAAGTCAAAAAACATGTTCACAAGACTGCAGAGAAAAGGGAACACTTATACACTGCTGATGGAAATGTGATCTAGTTCAACTTTTGTAGAAAACAATGTGACATTTTCTCATAGAACTGAAAAAACTGAGCTACCAGAAAATGCAGCAATTCCACTTCTGGGAATATACCCAGAGGAACATAAATCACGCCACCAAAAAGACACCTGCACATATATGTTCACTGCAGCACTATTCATAATAGCAAAAACATGGAACCAACCAAGATGCCCATCGAAACTGGACAGAACAAAGAAAATGTGGTACATACACATGATGGAATACTACACAGTCATAAAGAAGAACAAAATCACCAGGTGCGGTGGCTCACGGCTGTAATCTCAGCACTTTGGGAAGCCAAGGCGAGTGGATTGCCTGAGCCCAGAGGTTTCAGACCAGCCTGGGCAACTTGGCAAGACCTCATCTCTACAATAAATCAAAAAGTTAGCCGGGCATGGTAGCTTGCACCTGTAGCTCCAGGTACTTGAAGGCAGAGGCGGAAGGATTGACTGAGCCTAGCAGGCTGAGGCTGCAGTGGCTGTAAGCATGCTACTGCACTCCAACCTGGGCAACAGGAGTGAGACTCCAATACAAAAAAAAAAAGAAAAAAGAATAAAATCATGATGTCCTTTGCAGCAACATGGATGCAGCTGGAGGCCCTCATTCTAAGTGAACTATCACAGAAACAAAAATCTGAACATTTATGTTCTCATCATAAACACATGATATTTGTTCTCACATAAACAAGTGAACAAAGGTGAGAACAGCTGACACTAGGCACTACTAGTGGGGGGAGAGAGGGAGGAGGGATAAGGGACACACAACCACCCACTGTGTCCCATGTCCATGACCAAGGGGAAAGAGGGTTCACTAGAAGGCCAATCCTTACCTGTACAAAATTTACTTGTGTAGAAATCTTCACATATACTCCACAACTCTAAAATTAAAATTTGAAAAAAACACACACAAAGAAAAACCAGAAGAGATAAGCTGAAAAACAAACAAAAAAGAACAAAAAAATAGCTAGAAGAGAACAAATTCAAATGTCTCAGCATAAAGAAAAGATAAATGTTTGGGGTGACAGATATCCCAATTACCCTGACTTAATTATATGAATGTATCAAATTATCACATGCAACTCAAAAATATGCACATCTATTATGTATCAATTTTTTAAAAACAGAGAAAATACCTACAATGAGATACTATTGCACACCCCTAAGAATGGCTCAATTTTTTTTTTAAATGACAATACCAAGGACCCGTGAGGAAGCAGAGCAACTGAAACTTACATTGCTGATAAGATTGTAAAATCAGTGCAGCCTCTTTGCACTGATTTTGGAACCAGAAATGTTTCAGATTTTGGAAAACAGTGTTACCTGAAATGTTAAACAGTTATCATACAACCCAACAATTACACACACACACACACACACTCTCTCTCTCTCTCTCTCTCTCTCTAAATGAAAACAGATGTGCACATAAAAACCTGTACAAAAATATTCATAGCAGTGTTATTCATAATAGTCCCAAAGTCAAAATGACTCAAATGTCCATCACCGATAAATGGATAAACAAAATGTGCTATATTCATAGAATGAAGAAATGAAGCATAAATATGTGCTACACAGCTTGGATAAACCTAAGAACATATGTTAAATAAAGAGGCCATACACAAAATAATACATATTTTGGCAAATTCACAGACACAGAATATAGATTAGTGGTTTCCAGGGGTTGGGGAAAGGGAGAAATGGAAAATGACTACTAATGGATACCAAGTTTCTTTCTGGGATTACGAAAATGTTCTAGAATTAGACAGTGGTAACAGCAGCACAACTCTGTGAATATACTAAACATCACTGAACTATATACTTTAAATGGATGAACTGTTATGTGAATTATATCTCAAAAAACCTGTTTAAAAAACAAAAGAACCACTCTTCAACCTAAACTGGAAAAGTAAGAAATAACAGAAGTGTGGAAATGATAAGAAGCATCATTGGAATCTATAATTCAAAGTAGGGAATGATGAGCATAGAAAAGTGCCCTACTCTTTGGAAAACTGATTTCCAAATCCTTAGAGACAGGAAAACTCAATGACATCTACCACTTATTTAGAGCTTATTAGGTAGATGCCAGGCACTGCATTAAATGTCTTAAATGTATTACCTTATTAAATCCCAGCAATAATTCTATAAGTTAGTTATTCTTGTCCTCCTTTTTATGACAAACCAACTAGCTCAGAGAGGCTCACTAATTTAACAAGGACATAAAGTTAGTAAGAGGCAGAGCTGAAAATCAAAGTTAAATCTGTCCAATTCCAAAACATACATTCTTTAACATGACACTAAGCTGGAATGGAAGAAAAAGGGCAAGCCATAAAAAATAAAAATACAATCACGTGACCAATCTTTAAGAGAAAATAAAGACATACATATGAGTGAGTTTTTTACTAAGTTTAAATTTTCAAAAAGACATGTAAAAATGAATTGAATACAGTAACAGACACCAAAAAATTGTGTCAAAATGTTTAAAATGACTAAAGCAAAAGTGCTGAGATGGAAAAGACAGAATTGCTGCTTGGAAATATTATTATACTGATGAAAAAAAGAAAGTAAACCTAGTTATTCCTTTTTTCTAGTTTAAATTCACCCCATCGCTACAAAAAGAAAAGGTAATCCCTAAGCTGACTTTTGAAAGCTATTTATTGTAACAACAAATGTTTACTGAACAATAATAATAATAGCTAATGTGTAAGTACTTTTTATATATATCAGCCACTGTGCTAGATGCTAAAGACACGGTACCTAGGACAGCCATCAAGGAGTTTATGATCTAATGAAAAAAAGAGAAGGAACAAATGCAGGTTGAGTATCCCTTATCCAAAATGCTTGGAACCAGAATGTTTCAGATTTTGGAATATTTGCACTAATACTTATCCAATTGAGCATCCCAAATTTGAAAATTCAAAATCCAAAATGCTTCAGTGAACATTTGAGTATCATGTTGACACTCAAAAAGTTTCCAATTTTGGAGCATACTGGATTTTAGAATTTTAGATCTAGGATATTCAACCAGTAATACCAAGAAAGTAAAATAAATACTTTAAGAAACAGATGTCCAGGATGCAATGGAACATGCAGCAAGAGCACCTAAAGGCATCTAGGGTAGTCAGGGAGGAGCTTAAAAGAGTGTAGGGAAGGTCTACAGATAAAGGCAATTAGCAAGGCTTATGCAGGAACTGGTAGTTCGATACATCTAAAACACAGCTTGAGAGGGAAATGGACTAGAAATGAGGCAGAATATGAGCTGGAACCACATTACTGATGTAAACAACATTAAAGAGTTTGAATTTACAGCCCTATTAAAAAGTGGGCAAAAGACATGAATAGAAACTTCTCAAAAGAAGATATATGGGCAGCCAACAGACACATGAAAAAGTGCTCAGCCTCACTCATCATCAGAGAAATAAAAATCAAAACCACATTGAGATACCATCTAACTCCAGTAAGAATGGCTATCATTAATAAAACAAACAACAACATGCTGGCAAGGATGCGGAGAAAAAGAAATGCTTCCACACTGCTGGCAGGAATGCAAACTAGTGCAACCTCTCTGGAAGACAGTATGGCGATTTCTGAAAGAACTAGAAATTGACCTTCCAAATGACCCAACAATTCCCCTATTGGGAATATACCCGGAGGAACTCAAATCATTCTACAAAAAGGATACCTGCACACGCATGTTTGTTCCAATTCTATTCACAATAGAAAAAACATGGAACCAACCATGCTGCCCATCAAAGCTGGACTGGATAAAAAAATGTGGTACATACACACAATGGAATATCATGCAGCCATAAAGAGGGACAAACATATGAACTTCGCAGCAACTTGGATGAATTTAGAGTCAATCATACTCAGTGATCTATCACAGAAACAAAGAACAGAGTACCATATGTTCTCACTCATAAGCGGACCTTGAACAATTATCATAATACTGTAAGAAAGGGATTGGCAGTAGTGGGAAACTGCCAGGGGAAGGGGTTGGGATTGGCAGTTGAGGGAAACTGCTAGGGGAGGGAGGGGTACACCTCATCAACAAGGGTACCTGCATAATCGTTAGTATACCTAATCCTGAAGTGTACCTCACATCTTTAAAATAAAAATAAATTTAAATAAATTTAAAAGAATTTAAGTATAATTTCTCTCTCTTGGGAAAAAAAGAGTTTGAATTTATCCTGATAGCAGCAGTAAGCCACTGAAGGGCTCTAAGCAGAGAAGGGACATGGTTAAATTTATGTTATAGGGGGGGAAAAAAATCATTCCAGCCACTCTGAGTAGGATTAGAAAAATATGAAAGAAGCCAGGAAGACCTCAGGCAAGACATGACGCTGACATGAACTAGTATCTAAGTAGATGAATGAAGTAGATATATTCCAGAGGTATGTATAGAGAGATAGGTTTGATTTTATTTGCTTGGGTGTGGGTAGATAGGATGGGGATAGAAAGGTTATGTATTTACTGAACAGAGTGCCTGTGAGACACACAAGTAGAGATGCTACTAAACATTCAGCTATAAAAGTCCAGAGATAATCTCACTGGGTACAGTGGCTCACACCTATAATCCCAGCACTTTGTGAAGCCAAGGTAGACAGACTGCTTGAGCCCAGGAGTTTGGGACAACTGACTGATGGATGGTACTGGATTGATTGGATTCGATAGACTGGACTATAATGACTAAACTGACTGGACTTACTAAATAAACAAACAAATAAATGTCCAGACACAAAGAGAAAGGATCAGGCTGCAGATATCTGTGAACCCTTGGGTACCTAAGGTGAGAACGAAGAGAATATTCAGCAGAAAGACCAAAAGGTTCTAGGATAAAACCCTAAGGCAGAATCTAGAGTAATGCTAACAATTAAAAGGAAGCCTAAGAAAGGGGAACTTGCACAGAACATGGAGAATTCATCCCAAAGGGCAGACATAAAACTGGCAGAATATGGAATCAGGGAAGCTAAGGAAAGAGTTTCAAAGGCAAGAAAACCAACAATGCTACTGCTTAAAGAAAACAGTCCACTGGATTGGGCAATAAATACATTCATATCCTTGTCGGAACAATTTAATGGTAAAAGCCATGGATGGACTCAGGAGTGAGTAGCAGAAGTTGATGAAATAGAGCATGGACAATTCGTTCAAGAAGCTGGGTTATAAAGGGACAGTGAGAGGAAAATGAGTAACTGAAGGACATGGAACCAAGACAAGGCATGTTTATGTATACATAAGCCAGTGTGCACGAGTGTGAATGCATCTGAGCCTGTGTATGGTATACAGGTGTACACATAGAGGCATATGTATTATAAATCAGAAGAAAGCAGACGAAAGAATTTGAAGTAATAAGTAACAAAAATCAAAAAACCAAGACTCTGAGAAGGCAGAAGGTGATGCGCTACCAAGCACAGGTGAAGGAATTTGTCTTAAGGAAAACAGCACTTATAGGAAGGACCAAAAAAGTTAAGTGTAACAACAGGTAAAAAGCATTTTCAAATCTGGGGCATCAAGTTGAGGGAATTCTCACTTGATGGTTCCTCTTTAATGTGTTATTTAGGAGATGCGGCCATCTGCAGGAAGAGAAAGGCGGTATACCAGCAGAGGTTTGAGAAGAGTGGGAAATGAAACAGCCATTGCAGAGACCAGGACAGTGTACCAGCTAAGGAAAGAATGGTCTGCAAGTGCAGACATTCCTGTCGAGGTTTGTGACCAAGAATTTAAATAGGCACCAATCTGCAGGGAGTGTTTTTCCCCAAGTGCAGCCATAAATAGCCTGGAAACAGCATTTTAAAAGGCAGACTGCTGCCTTCAACCAGGACTAGTGTTTTGACAAGGAGATAAATAAGACAGAATAGTGAGACAAATGACTCAAGGACACCTGTAAAAGACACCTGTAACGAGGGACTGTGGAATCTAAGCTGATTAGGAAAACAGTCAAGACAGGAAAGAGCAGTTAGCAAAAAAAAGTAGATGAGATGTACGGATTCGAAAACCTAGTAAAGTTAAAGTGTACAAAAGCATACTAGAAATAAGTAAAAGAGGCAAGAAAGTTGTGGTTAGAGAATCAAATGTCTGAATTTATTATTTCAGAAGCAGAGCAATTCTTGGTGACAACAAGACGCAGTGGCTCTGAGAAAGGATGCCTGGAATGGAGGGAGAGGGTCACTATGTGGAAAACTGCCAGGTGGACAAGAAGGGAGAACAAGGCAAACAGAAGGTATAAAATAGTGTGGTGCTCAGAAAACTGCAAGTAGCTTGACCTTTCTAAACCTTAGTTAAGAGGTATTGAGGATGGAGAAGGAAAGAACTAGGCCATTTATATCATGGTAAAGAGTAGAGTCTTTATCTGGAATGCAATTCGCTCAGAATAAGAGTTGTCTTCAAACATCTGAATGGCTATCAGACAGAAAAATAATTAGACCAGTTCTAGGAAACAGGAGGGTGAAAGCTACAGGGAAGCAGACTAAAATAAAGGAGAATGTTCTAATGACTAATGATTATATAAATAGGTTGTCTGGAGAAAAAATGTAAACTTCATTGCTAGAAGTGTTGATGCAAAACTCAATACCAATTGGCCTACACTGTCATACAAAGAATCAAACAGGGAATCTTTAAATCCCTCCCATCTCCAAGGAGGTAATAAGTAACATCACTTACCAATTCTACACCTATTACTCCTGCACCAATAACAACCATCTTTTCTGGAACTTTTTTTAAAGATAAAGCACCTGTGGATGACACTATTGTGTCTTCATCAATCTGTAATAAGAAAAACAAAAGATACCACCAAAATTATTTGGAAACACTCAGTTTAGTTGACTTTGTATATTCATGGGTTCTGAATTTCCAGGTTCAACCAACCATGGATTGAAAACATTCAGAAAAAAATAATTGGACCAGGCGTGGTGGCTCAGACTGTAACCCCAGCACTTTGGGAGGGTGAGGCGAGAGGACTGCCTGAACCCAGGGGTTCGAGTCCAGTCTGGGCAACTTGGCGAGACCTCATCTCTACAATAAATCAAAAAATCAGCCGGGCGTGGTAGCGCATGCCTATAATTCCGGCCACTCAGAAGGCTGAGACAGAAGGATCGCCAGAGCCCAGCAGGTAGATGTTGCGGTGGCTGGGAGCGGCCACCGCACTCCAGTCTGGGCGACAGAGTGAGACTCCAACTCAAAAAAAAAATAAGCTGGGTGTGGTAGTGCATGCCTGTGGTTCCAGCTACTTGGAAGGCTGAGGCGGAAGGAAAGCCTAGCCCAGCAGGTCGAGGCTGCAGTGAATGTGCACTGCACTCCAGTCTGGGCGACAGAGTGAGACTATCACTCAAAGAAAAAAAAAATTGATAGTTCTATCTGTATTGAACATAAACAGACTTTTTTCCCTTGTCATTAGTCCCTAAACAATATAGTATTAACAACTATTTACATAGCATTTACACTGTATTATGCATTGTAAGTAATCTAGAGATAATTTAAAGTATACAGGAGCAAGTACATATATTATATGCAAACACTGTATCATTTTATTTAAGGGACTTGAGCATCAATGGATTTTGGTATCCAAGGAGGGTCCTGGAACCAATCCTCCACAGATACAAAGGGACAAATTTATTTATAAACTGTGATCTCATTCAGTAGAATCACTAAAAATACTACATCATTTATTTGTTTTCAGGTATCTATAGCTTCTATCCATATATCCGATTTCATCAACTCCCATTAAAAATACTGGTTTTAAATTTTATCATTCAATATTCCAAAACAAAATGATCAATTTTAACTTCATACTGATTCTTAATATAAAGTGCTTTATATCTGGTCAAAATCACTGCAAAATAAAGACAGGTAATTTCCCAAAGCTGAATGACTGTCAAAAATAGTATTTCAGTCAGAAATTACTTATTCAATGTTCACAGACAACATATGTAATTTGTAAAACATATTTCTAATAAAAGGTGTAACAGTTGTAAATTATAAAGCATACATACCGTGATTCCAGGAAAAGGGGTAACTTCTGAACCTGTAGCTATAAGAATGTTCTTTGTATCAATAACCTGAGTGCTGCCATCGGCTTTCGTAGCAGTGACCTGATTTTTGCCAGTTATCTTTCCATATCCATTGACATGAACAACCTTTATAAAATAATGTTTATAAATTCACGAAGTTTAAAATAATCTTTTTGATTAAAAAAACATAATAAGAAAAATAAATACCCTGTAAGTAATTTATCTAAAACAAAATGATTCCTTACTTAGTAATGCTACACATGGTGCAGCAAAAAAATCTGTTATATATATCAGGGAAATCTATTCCAGGTTAGCAAACTGTTTTAAATTAAATAAATTATCTCCCATAGCCAAGTTCAAATATCATCACTCTGTTAGCATAATGCAATGTCTAATGTGTATTCAAAATAAAGAAGTCTGAACATTAAACACTGACCTTATTCTGTTTGAATAAATGGGCAATTCCACCTGTTAAAGCTTTGACTGCAGTACTCTTCTGCTCCATCATCTTCTCTAAATTCAAGCGAACTTCAGACACTGTAATTTGTTAAATAAATCTTTAGACCTTAGCTAAATTCTTGAAGCAATGGGTAGTATTTTTCACTAACCAAGGTCTGGAAAATTTCAGTGTAATGCTTATAAACTGTATAAAAGGCAGAACTAAAATTTTCAAATTTAATAACTGACAGTGATCATAGCTGACAAAAGATCAACAACACCATATCACAATAATAAAACCTATCAAATGCTATAAAATGTTCACCCACAAAAAAAATACAATCCCAAATAAAACATTATATCCCACCATGACAACGTATTCACCAAACACTTTATAAGTCTGGATGATATTTCAGTATAAATGGCAGAATAAAAACATCATCTGAAATTTTAAACAAAGGAAAATGCTAAATTTCATTTTTAAAAACTAATAAAAAATACATAGTTGAACATTTCAAATACAGAAGCTTAACATAAAACAGTTTAATCACCTATGTTTTAACCACTCAACTACCTCAGAAGAGAACTCTAAAACAACAATGTAAGACAAAAATGGGCTGGGTACAGTGGCTCCCAGCACTTTGGGAGACTGAGGCAGACAGACTGCTTGAGCCCAGAAGTTTGAGAACATCCTGGGCAACACAGCAAAACCTGTCTCTGAAAAAAAAAAAAAATTAGCCAGGTGCGGTGATATGCACCTGTATTCCCAGATACTCAGGATGCTGAGGTGGAAGGATTGCCTGATCCCAGAAGGTTGAGGCTACCATGAGCATCATCGTGATCATACCACTGCACTCCACCCTGAACGACAAAGTGAGACCCTGGCTCAAAATAAATTAATTAATTAATTAATAAATAGAAGGATATCTCAGAAATCAGCTCATGCAACAACCAACATATATCTTAAGAGATAAGGAAAAGGAGACTTCAAGGGACTTGTGGTTTATCTAAGGTCACAGGGCAGGAATGCAAAGCTTTGCTTATACTGCAGGTCTCCTGCCTACTGTGTCTCTTCTTTCCTTACATCATTTCACTTTTCCTCTAATTGGATATACATCACCATTATTCCCAGTGGACTGCCTACACAGTCCCTTTCAGACACCTGCTGCTATAAAGAAACAAATGAAGAAAAGGTAACACCCCAAGGTATGTTTAGGTCCAACTCAGAACAGACTACCCTTCTGGAAGCATCTGTCAACAACAATAATTGGAAACAAAATTGAAAGTAGCCGGAATAAAATACATCAGGAAACAAGATATGTTATGAATGTCTTCCTCCTTTTCCATTATGCCCTATTCTTTCTCTACTCTAATGTTTCTATTATCCACAGTTTGGGGAGGCCTTCCCTTCTTTATCTTTACCTGCCCGTAGCACTCAACCTCCCCAGTGGAATCAACCTGGAATCAACTGGAATCAACCTCCCCAGTGATCTCCAAGTTTCAAGGAAACAAAAACTGACTCTTTACACACACAAATACAGTCTTAGGCAAAAGTTGGCAAAGGAACAGAAGATATGACAGAAATCTGAATTTTTCAGGGTCAGGCTTGGCTAGCACTTGGATAGGAGAAATCTGGACTTAAGCTTTCTTAAGTAAATCTCTACATTTCTGACATTCTTTTTCTTATTCCTCCCTCACTAAACGCCTATTATATGTACATTAGACACGTATGTCTTTAGTTAGAAGAGTCAAGTCAAGCAACCTAGCAATATCACTAAGTATGAAAAGTATACTTACTTTCAATTCCTCTAGATGCAAAATCTTTTCCATGAGCCATATGGTAATAATGAGAGTTATTCAATAAAGCCTAAAGGAATAAAAAGATGAAATTATCAAACATTCATAAACAGACTACATACAATCAAAAAGCACTTATGATATAAAATTCTCTTTCAAAAGTTCTCACCTCAAAAAATGGTATCTGAGGTGATAAATATGTTAATTAGCTTGATTTAATTATTCCACATTATATTCATAAATCATATCACTTCATATACCATAAATATATACAACTATAATTTACCAATTTACAATAAAAAATTTTCTTAAAAGTTTAAAAAAAAATCTACATGGAATAGTACATAGGACTATACCAATGCAGTTTTTCTTCTTATGTAATTAATCAAAGACAAACAATGGTGTGAAAAACATTCCACAAACAAGAATAAAAAACAAAACAAAAACATCTTTACTGAAAAATGAAGGCAAAAGTACACACTTCAGGATGGCAGGTGAAAAAGGCAGACATATTTACCTATATAAAGAACCTAAAAGAATTTAATGTCTATTATCTGTTTCATTAGTAAAGGAACAAGAAAAAAAAAGGAACATAAGAGTCCGTTTGAAGAGAAACCTCAGCATTCTGACACAAGGAAGCTATTTCAGGAATGTGTGGCAGACTGGTGACAGTACTCTAAATTTTACAAAAGAAAAACAAGTTTTATGATCCTTGGATTATTTTTTAGTAACTGCATTAGTCTAACCTAGTCTCACTCCATTCTTCTAGTTGGTAGCTAACATCAACAAAATCTCTGCACTGTACAAAACATATGCTCACCTTAGAAGGAATACAACCAACATTCAAGCATGTCCCACCAAGTGTTTCATTTTTCTCAATGCAGACTGTCTACAACCAAAGAAAACATTATTTAACTGCATATAACCTAAAAATTTCAATTCACTCAAATTTCCAGTGTATCTGTCTTAAATCATTTACAAAACAAGCTACTCAAGCTTTTTACAGAGACTAAAATATAGAGTCCTTTATAAATTAGCATTTAAATAATACTAAACTTTTTCAGGTTAACCCCAAAGCAAATTATTCTAAAAGATATTTTTGTTTGCTTCACAATACCAAATATATGCTTTTATTTCTATTGATGGTCTTCCAAAGTGTGATTACAAGCTAAAATGAAAAGCATTAGGAGAAGAAAAATAATATTCACCTTCCATTCCAAGAGAATACTACAACCAGATGAATCAAATTTTCATTCATTAGTCTCAGACTTACAAATACTTTAGAAGTTAAGAAATTATTTACCAAGTTTTTACCTGCAAAGTACTGTGAATATATGATCAGCCCTTCCCAAATTAAAATGAATCAACACCTAGTTTGAGTGTCAACCTTACCTTGAAGCCTAACTGGGCAGCTTTAATAGCAGCAACATAGCCTCCAGGACCAGAACCTATAACTGTTACGTCAGCATCAACTACAATAAAAGCAAATTGATATAAAACAGTAAATTGTTCAGTATTTACCAAAAACAGCTCTTTAAAAAGCATACAAACAACTTGATATTCAAACCTCCAAAAGACAACATATAACCAGAATTTCCTCTACATAACACTATTTTCTTTCTAGGTTCTTGTCATTCTTTGATGCTACTGAAAATGGCACAAATTTTAAATTCATTTTCTGTTATTTTCTATTCAGTATGACATGGAAGCACAACTGAGTTCTGTAATACTAACCTGTACTCACTGACCTTGCTAAATTCTGTAGCTTTAATGATAAATGGCAGGAATTCAGCAACACTGGAAGACAAGTCTATATAAAGAAAAGAGCCTGAGCTTTGGAATCTGACATACCGGGCTTCAAATCTCAGTACTGTCACTTATTATTGTCACCCTGGCCAAGTGACTTAACCTTTCTATAGTAATATATTTTATTGTACTTTCTATAGGCATAATATCACTGCCTTCAATGACTGATATTAGGATTAAATAAGATAATTTTATATAATGCCTTAGTATTTTCAATAAATTTAAGACTAATTGCCTCTTTCAGGTCCTTAACCTTCTGAAATATCAGGAAAAAAAATCAGCTTCCATATAATGCCTAACATATGTTTTGAACTTCATTTTCATATTGATAAATTTCATATATTTTAAGATAATAAGCTAACCAGAATATTCAATTATCTATTACAAATATGTATCATAAAATGATAAAAACTGAAAATTGACCTTGATTGGTAGTCTTAGGAATATAATAATTATAATATAAATGTACAGGCCAGGCTCGGTGGCTCAGCCTGTAATCCCAGCACTTTGGAAGGCCAAGGTGAGTAGATTGCCTGAGCCTGCGGCTTCGAAGAAAAGGTAACATCCCAGCCCAGGCAACTTGGCGAGAGCTCGTCTCTACAATAAATAAAAAATTATCCAGGCATGGTAGCACACACCTATCCTTATGGCTACTTGGAAAATGAGGCAGAAGGATCACCAGTGACCAACAGGTTGACGCTTGGGTGGCTGTGAGTGTGTGCCACTGCACTCCAGTCTGGGTAACAGAGTGAGACTCCAACTCAAAATAAATAAATAAATGTACAAATAAGCCCAATTACTCTCACTCTCCTCAATCCAATTTCAAATAGAGTAACAATGACTTTTAAGAGTTAGGAGACAAGTCTCCCTCCTCCCCTTCCCAATTCCAACTGATCTAGCATTTAGCAGTTCATAACCCATATTCACAGTTCTGATTCTCAGAACTTCCTTTAAGGAAGCTAACGATGGAATAATAAGACATTTCACAGAAGAAACAAAGAGGTTCAGAGAGGTCATTTAACTTGTCCAAGGTTATCTAGCAAGTGAGTGCAAGAGACAAAACTAAGTTTTTTTAACTCTACTTCCATTATTCAATGCTATTCCATGCCCGAATCCTAGAGAACAATAATCAAGTTTTATAATTCCTAGCAATGTGACCTTATGAGTTATTTAACCTGCTTATCTTCACTTCCTCATCTGCAAAAGACCACAAAAAATCTGTCATGTGACAGAATAAAATAATGTAAGTAATTTAGCATAGTATCTGCAACATACACAGTAAGTATTCAATATATAGTTACTATAGTCTGACCTACAAAGATAACAACCTGTGACACCCCCTCCCCAAAAACACACACCCCTACAAGGTGGGAGTGATGCCATGATTCCAAAAACCCTTGCCAGCCTCAACAGAATCACAGAACCTCTGTGTTGGTAAATGACTAACAAGTTATTCCAATCAATTTTCCACAAAATTTAAGAGTCCTTCCTACTGAGTAAATGAAAGTACTGAATTCTCCTTGGTTATATCAGATAACTGGAATTACTCAATACATGAAAAAAATATAAAACCAATCCAATACATGAAAAAATAGTGCTTCAATTTTTACTGATCCATTTGTGCTATTTGGGCATCCTATTTGGTTCTCTGATTTATATTCAGAATTAAGTATATAATAAAATATAAAGCTACTTTCAAATCTTGAACCAAATAATGATATACACAATATCCCTTCCATGGCTTTTTTTTTCAGAGATGGGGTCAGCTCTGACACTCGGGCTGAAGTACAGAGGCATGATCATAGCTCACCGCAGCCTCAAACTTCTGGGTTAAAGAGATTCTTCCACCTCAACCTGCTGAGTAGCTGGAACTATAGATGTGCACCACCAAGCCTGGTTAATTTCTGTAATTCTTTTTTTAGAGATGGGATCTCATTATGTTGCCTAGGCTGGTCTTGAATTCCTGGTCTCAAGTAATCCTCCTGCCTCACCCTCCCAATGGCTAGGATTACAGGTGTGAGCCACCACACCCAGTTCTAATTTTTAATTTCACAGTGATGTAAATACAATCTACAAAACAGGTTTTCTTTGCCAGATACTTTCCTGATTAAAAATGTAAGTTTATTGACCAGGTACAGTGGTTCACACCTGTCATCCCAGCACTTTGGGAGGTCGAGGCAGAGGATTACTTGAGCCAAGGAGTTTAAGACCAGCCTGGGCAACATAGTGACACCTTGTCTCTACAAAAGAAGATTCAAAATCTGAGCTGCACATAGTGACATGCACCTGTAGTTCCAGCTACTTGAGAGGCTGAAGCAGAAGGATCCCGTAAGCCCGGAAGGTTGAGGTTGCAATGAACAATAATCACACCACTGCACTCCAGCCTGGGCAACAGAGAGAGACTCTGACGAAAAAAATAAAATAAGGTTTAATGAATAAATTTAAACATGGAACAGCAAAGTCAAAAAACAAAAACCAAAAAACACCCATCCCTACTGCCATACAGCCCAGAGAAAATTGTTTATAGGTCTTGCCAAACTTTCTTCCATGAAAGTTTTTATAAAACTTAAATTTTGCTATATACTATTTTATAATCTTTTCTCATTTTTATATGCGCATATATATTTGAGTCTATATATTATTGCAACAATTCTTCAAAAACCTTTTTAATGATTATATATATATTTGAGTATATATTTTATTTTTAATCACTGATGTACTACCATACATACAGTAAATCCATGGTACAAAAATGAGAAATCAATTTGGTTTGGAAAAGTACTGGTTTTAGCAAGTAAAGCTAAAAGAAGTAAGCAAGAGATAAAAGTAACTGTCATTTCCAGCAAAATGGTGATGGAACAGGGCAGACTATGAAAGTCTCTGCAAAAGCAAGTGTCCAAAAAGACTCTCTGCATGAGTGGGTGTGCGCCGGTGGGTGACTGAAAGTCTATCTGAGGAGAGACTCAAGTTCATGGACCCGATGCTCTCCTCTGGAGGTGACTGTAATGCCCCACCGTCCTGAGATTGGAGCCCCCAGTGCACAAGATTGTCTGCTGTTCTCGTGACTCTCCTGAGAAGAAGCAGAAAGCTGCTGATCCTCACCACCTGGCACCCAGCCCACGCCATCACCTGTGACAGCAGAGCAGCACAAGCCCCAGGATTGTGGAGAGCAGGTCATGGAAAGCTGGAAACGAGTCCCATCACTGGAGAGGAAATGCCGATTGGGGCCAAAATCTCTGTCCCAGGACCAGGCAGAGACCCTCATTGCCCCGCCCAGCTACGCCCAGTCTCCAGCCTAGGACCTAGAGGTTATCTCCTCATCAAACTCAGGAAGACAGATGCCCCTCCCCCACACTGGAAGAGGCACAGACAGGTCTGATCTGAGTGGGAGCCTTGACAGCAGCAGCAGCAAGTCAGTTGAGTCCAGATCTGATCCACTCTCCTCCCACAGTAGTTCATGGGGCATCTGACCCACACTGAGAGCAACCCTATCAGCCTGCGCTGAGAGCAGAGGGGAGAGGCTAAAAGGAAGCTGAAGTTAGAGGAACGGCCTCAGAGAGAGTTTTGTTTTTTTGTTTGTTTTGCTTGTTTCTTGGGGGTATTTTTGGTTTTTTTCCTCTTCTTTCTGTTTTTGATTACATTTTTGTGCTTGCTTTGTTTCTGCTATTTTAATATAGTTTTTTTATTAAACTTCCTATTTTTGTATAGGTATTTTTGAGGGAAAGTAAATCAACAGGGGGGTTTTATCAGCTTGTGTGTTTGTATGATTGTATGTTTTTAAAAAATCTTCTCTTTGTTTCTCTGTTCATTCATTAGTAGGTACACCTGTCTCTTTTCCCTCATCTTTTCTCTCTCTCCATCTTCCTTTCGTCTTCCTCCTTCCTTTTACCATTCTTTTTCTTTTTTTTAAACCTCATTTTGCTTTCAGATAGCAAACATAACCCCACTGCATGGTCAGACTGTAAGACGGTGGGAAGTGGGTTCCAGGGGACCCACACATCTGTCAGCGAATAGTGGAATCTGCAGATAATTTCTGAATAACAGCTCCTCCCTCAATTAAATCTCAAAACTGCAAAAAGTACAGCCCCCCACCACCAGTACAGTTTCAGAATTGAACAAAGCCAGAGGATCTACATAAGGAAGAATAGGAGACTGAGCAAACAGAAGTAAAAGCTCCCCCCCATTACCGAACAATAGAATTAAAGAAGAGGTTAAAAAATGGGGGAGGAAAATCTACACAAATGAGAAAAAACCAAAGGGAGAATATGAGTCTCACACAGATACCTGGGAGGTCAACCATTGAGAACACAGACTTCGGAACGCAAACAACGAAGAGCCCCCAGAGTAACTAGTCTCAATCCACAAATCCAGATATCAAGATATTAATAGAGAGAATAAATAGAAATGAGGAGAGCAAGAAGAAAGAATGAAGGAGTTGATAACTGAGATAACAGCAATAAAGAATACAGTGAATGAAATAAACAACAAATTGATAAGGATGAAAAGCAGAGTTAATCAAGCAGAAGAAAGAATCTCAGAGCTTGACCAAAATATGGAACTAACCCAAACAGTTAAAAACACAGAAAAGAAACTTAAGAAGAAAGAACAAAACCTCCAAGAGATGAGCGATTCTATCAAGAGGCTGAACCTAAGATTAATTCAAATCCCTGAGGAAAACAGAGGCAGAGACCACACTGGAACAAACATTTTATGAAATTAACCAAGAAAATGTCCTTCATCTCATCAGTGATGCAACCATTCAAACACAAGAGATTCAGAGAACCCCTGCAAGACAACAAATGAGAAGACCAACTCCTAGACACATAGTAATTTGCCTATCCAAAGTAGGTACAAAAGAAAAAATCCTAAAGGCAGCAAGAAAGAAAGATCAGACTACCCACTGGGTAAGACCAATTAGAATAGCAGCAGACTTATCTACAGAAACACTTCAGGCCAGGAGAGCTTGGAGCCCAATCTTTCAAGTTCTCAAAGATAAACAATTTCAACCAATAATTACCTACCCAGCTAAGCTAAACTTCATCATTGATGGAGAAGTAAAATCCTTCCCAGACATTCAATCCCTAAGAGTTTACACTGCCTCCAGACCAGCTCTATAATAAACACTTAAGAAAGCATTAAACATAGAAAGAAAAAAAGAATGACAACGCCCTTCCCAAGAATGCAGGGAAAAGGTTGAAAACACACATAAATCAACCCCAAAATCAAAAGAAAGAAAACAAACAAGCAAGCAAACAGCACCAACAACAGCAAACTCTATAAGAACCTCATGACAGGGATAAACTCTCATATCTCAATCATTAGCCTGAATATGAACAGACTAAATGCACCAATGAAAAGATACAGAATGGCAAAATGGATAAAGTATCATGAGGCAACAATATACTGTCTCCAAAAGACTCATCTCACCAGAAAGGACACTCACTGACTCAAAGTAAGAGGATGGGAAACAAAATTTCAGGTGAACAGAACACAAAAGAAAGGAGTCATGATCTTAATATCAGACAAAATACCTTCTAAGCTATCAAAATTAAAGAAGATACAGAAGGTCATTACATAGTGATAAAAGGTTCAATCCATCAACATGAAAATATCCATCCTAAACATATATGCACCCAACATAGAAGCACCAACTTTCATAAAGTAGCTTCTAGGTAAACTAAAAAAAGATATTGACTCAAACACTATTATAGCTGGGGACTCAAATACCCCACTCACAATGCCAGACAGATCATCAAGACAAAAAATCAACAAGGAGATCAGGAACCTCAACATGACACTTGACCAAATGGATTAAATTGATACCTACAGAACACTCCACCCAACAAACACAGAATATACATTCTACTCATCACTACATGGAATGCACTCTAAGATCAATCACATCCTCAGCCATAAATCAAGCAAAAGCAAATTCCGTAAGACTGAAATACTGCCATGCACCTTCTCAGACCACAGTGGAATAAAAACAAACATCAACACCAATAAAGTTCCCCCAAAACCCACAAAGACACGGACATTAAGCACCATGTTGCGAAACAACCCCTGGGTCAATATGGAAATCAAAACAGAGATTAAAAGATACCTAGAAACAAATGAAAACACAGAAACATCTTACCAAAACCTCTGGGATGCCATGAAAACAGTCCTAAGAGGAGAATTCATATCTCTATGAACTCACATGAAGAAAATGGAAAGATGACAAGTTAACAGCCTAACAAATCACCTAACGAAGCTGGAAAAGCAAAACCAAAAAACCATAACTTCAACAGAAGAATCCAGATCATCAAAATAAAAGCCCAAATTCAGGACATAGAAGACAAAAATATAAAAAAAAAATCAATGAAACAAATTTGATTCTTTGAAAAGATAAACAAGATTAATGGACCCCTAGCTAGACTAACCCAGAAAAAGAGAAAAAAGCCCAAATAAACACAATCAGAAATGCAAAAGATCAAGTCACAACTGACCCTGAAGAAATAAAAAAGATTATCAGAGACTACTATGTATACTTGTATGGAAACAAACTTGAAAACCTAAAGGAAATGGAGGACTTTCTGACATCATACAACCCCCCCAGGTTGAAATGAGAAGAAACTGAGACCCTAAATAGACCAATAACAATCCAGGAAATTGACTATTTCATAAGAAAACTATCCACACACACACACAAAAAAGCCCTGGACCAGATGGCTTTCCAGCATAATTCTGCAAAACATACAAGGAGGAACTGATACCAATCCTATTGAAAGTATTCCAGGGAATTGAGAAAGTTGGAATGCTCCCCAAATCATTTTATGAAGCTAACATCACATTGATATACAACTTCAGTACAGATCCAACAAAGAAAGAGAACTACAGGCCAATATCCTAGATGAACATAGATGCTAAAATTCTCAACAAGATCCTAGCAAACCAGATCCAACAACACATCTCAAAAATCATCCACCACGACCAAGTAGGCTTCTTCTGCAGGATGCAGGGCTGGTTCAACATTCACAAGACCATAAATGTAATTAAATACATCAACAGATGTCAAAACAAAAAACCATATGATTATATCATTAGACACGGAAAAAGCTTCTGATAAAATCCAGCATCACTCCTTGGTAAAAACCTTCGAACATCTAGGTATAGATGTAACATACCTCAAAAGAGAGTATCTACGAGAAACCCACAGTCAGTATACTGCTAAACATACAGAAATGGGAACCATTTCCCCTGAAAACCAGAAGATAAGGATGCCCACTCTCACCCCTCCTGTTCAACATAGTTTTGGAAGCCCTAGCTAGAGCAATCAGACAAGAGAAGTACATCAGGGGTATTCAAATAGGAAAAGAGGAAGTCAAGTTATCCCTCTTTGCAGACGACAAGATTCTACACCTTGAAAACCCAAGAGAATCTGTCAAAACCTCTTTGCACTGATAAAGGACTTTGGCAAAGTCTCAGGGTATAAAATAAATGTGCAAAAGACAGTCGCATTTCTATACACCAACAATAAACAAACTAACCCAAATAAAATCACAATCCCATTCACAACAGCAAGAAAAAAGATGAAATACCTTGGCACCTTCCTAACCAGAGATGTGAAAGACCTTTACAACAAAAACTACAAAACACTGCTCAAAGAAATCAAAGATGACACAAACAAATGGAAAAACATTCCATGGTCATGGATTTGAATGTTGTCATTGTTAAGGTGTCCATTCTACCCAAGGCAATCTACAGATTTAACACAATACCCATTAAGTTACCAGTAGCATTCTTCTCAGACCTGGAAACGACAATACAGCAATTCACATGGAAAATAACCACGAATAGCCAAAAAAATCCTCAGCAAAAAACAAATAAAGCAGGAGGTATCACACTCCCAGACTTTAAACTTTATTATAAAGCTACAATAATCAAAACGGCCTGCTACTGGTACAAGAATAGGCCAACAGACCAATGGAACAGGATAGAAATTCCAGAAGCAAAACCTCAATTTCTCAACCAACTCATCTTCAATAAAACCTTCAACAACCACTGGGAAGGGGAGAACTTATTCAGTAAATGGTGCTGGGAAAACTGGCTGACCACATGCAGAAGATTAAAACAAGGCCCTACCTATCACCATACACAAAAATCAACTCTAAATGGATCAAAGACCTAAACGTAAAACCTCAAACTATAAGAACCTTAGAAAATGCAGGGAATACCCTTATGGAAATTGGAACTGGCAACCAATTCCTGAACAAAACCCCAAGTGCCCACGTCATAAGAGATAAGATAGACAAGTGGGACTTCATCAAACTGACAAGCTTCTGCAAAGCAAAAGAACGATCAAGAGAGCAGGGAGACAGTTCACAGACTGGGAAAAAAATATTTGCCAACTGTATGTCTGACAAAGGCCTAACATCTAGGATCTACAAGTAACTGAAACATGCTGAAACGAAAAAAACAAACAAAGTGGGTAAAAAATATGAATAGTCATTTCTCAAAAGAAGACATACGAGTAGCCAAAAGAAGACCAACGAGCAGCTGATCACTGATGAAAGAGTGATCAGCTCTACTAGTCATCAAGAAATGCAAATTAAAATCACACTGAGATACCACCTATCTCCAGACAGGATAGCCATTATCAATAACTCAAAAAATAACAGATGCTGGAGAGGATGCAGGGAAAGGGGAACACTTCTACATCGTTGGTAGGAGTGTACACTAGTACAACCTTTGTGGAAAACAGTTTGGTGACACCTAAAGGATCTAAAAATCGACCTTCCATATGACCCCGCAACCCTCTACTAGGTATATACCCAGAGGAACTCAAATCACTCTATGAAAAAGATACCAACACATGCATGTTTATTGCAGCACTGTTCACAATAGCAAAAACATGGAACCAACCATGCTCCCCACTGAAAGAGAACTGGATAAAAAAAAATGTTATACATATACACAATGGAATATTACGCAGTCATATAAGAAGGACAAAATTATGAACTTCACAGCAACTTGGATGGACTTAGAGTCTATCATACTCAATGGTCTATCACAGAAAGAACTGAGTATCACATGTTCTCACTCATAAGCGGACCTTGAACAATTATCATAATGCTATAAGAAATGTGATACATATACACAATGGAATATTATGCAGCCATAAAAGAGAACAAAAACAGTCAGGCTCAGTGGCTTAGTCTGTAATCCCAGCACTTTGGGAGGCCGAGGTGAGTGGACTGCCTAAGCCCATGGGTTCAAGACCAGCCCAGGTAACTTGGCGAGACCTCGTCTCTACAATAAAATTAAAAATAGCCAGGCATGGTAGCGTGTGTCTGTAGTTCCAGCTACTTGGAAGACTGAGGTGGACGGATCGCCGGAGCCCACAGGTCGACACTGGGGTGGCTGTGAGTGTGCGTGCCACTGCACTACAGCCTGGGTGAAGGAATGAAACTCTAATTCAAAAAAAAAATAAGGACAAAATTACAAACTTCACAGTAACTTGGATGGACTTAAAAGTCTATAATAAAGTGATCACAGAAATAATGAACAGGTATCACATGTTCCCACCCATAGGTGGACCTTGAACAATTCATAATACTATAAGAAAAGGATTGGCAGTAGTGGGAAACTGCCAGGGAAGTGGGGAAGGAATTGGCAGTAGTGGGAAACTGCCAGGGGTGGTGGGGCACACCTAATCAACAAGCATACCTGCATAATGAACATTTGTAGACCTAACCCTGAATTGTACCCCACATCTTTAAAATAAAAAATTACAAAAGTAAAAAAAAAATACTATAAGAAAAGAACTGGTAGTAGTGGGCAACTCTCAGGGGGGCGGGGCGGGATTGGCAGTAGTGAGAATCTACCAGGGGAGTGGGGAACACACCTCATCAAGGGTACCTGCATAACGAACATTTGTATACCTAATGCTGAATTGTATCCCACATATTTAAAACAAAAAAAAATTTTTTTAAGTTAGCTGTCAAAAAACATGGGTTTTATTTCCCAATTGACTATGCAATCTTGAGTGTTTTTTAACTACAGAAAATACCAAAAACTCAAAACAGGTCACCTCTCACTGAAAGTACTAGATATAACATTCCATCACAATACCATTAAAGTGCTAAGAAGCACAAAAATGAAGACAAAAACAGAGTCTTTATCTCAAGATTTGTCAACTGAGAATACAGGAGGGTGCAAGCCAATGACAAACCTTCAAAAACAAACCTGTATCTAGAGGACATATTCAAATGTCTGCAGTTCACTTTGAAATGCATCAAAAAATAAGATGGATTGATGGACAGATAAATGACAGGTGATAATATAAATGTCAATGAAAGAATCTATGAGTGATCACTATAAAATTCTTATAACTTTTCTAAAATGTTTACAATTTTTCATAATAAAATATCAGAAAAACAAGTCATCTAGTTCTCATCTGTACCAAAGGATACATACACATAAAAGTTTACAACACATGAATCTGATTCACCCTCTCATGTCAAGAAGTATTTCACAAGTTCACAGGTTGGGTTCCAGAAAGTTACAAAATCAAAATACAGAAAAACAGTTAAATGAAATATTTAAGAAATGGAAAAATGACAAATGACAGCTGGGTAGCAATCTGTTTCAGGTGGTAGTGAAATACTGGCAGAACATATCAGGTTGATACTTTAAGAATAATGGGGTACAATCAGAGATGACTCGCTTAAACAAACATGGCAATTAATGTTATTAAAATTAACTGGAAGAGAAAAAGCAGGAAGAAGTGCTCTACAAATTACCCTACAACTGTTACTTATTATACAGTTATAAGGAAAATAAGGCACCCAATTATCCAGGCTACCGTTGAAATAAAGAGAGATCCCAAGTTACAAATCAATTATAATCATCAATAAATTACAAGATATATCCCAAGAAGTCAGTCTGCAATAATATCTACCATTTGGGTAATTTGTTATGTGCCAAACAGTGAGCTGAATGCTTCTTATGTGTTGTCTTATGTAAGCCTCATTACATTTCTTTGACATAGTTAATACTACCATTAACAGAGGAAGAAAAAGGAAGAAAACAACTAAACAACTTAAACAAGGCTGTACAACTAGTAAGTGATCTAGCCAAGAGTCCTACCAGGTCCTTTAGATTATGAAGTGTATGTTCCTATGCAATATGTTCCTATACAATATGCTATTGTCTTCCAAACCATTCAGATGATCCCATCATCTCCAGAGCAATCAAAAACTTCAACTAAAATGACAAGAAGCTACTTTACTATCAGAATGAAGCCAAATATTTATGAATCCTTAACCTATGTTAAAATCATCAGTATCTTCAATAACCTCACAATACAGTGAGGGCAAAGAGGAACACATCAGGATGAAGAACAATATTATTTTTAAAAAGGAATAGGAAAGCATCTCATAAGGCAGTAATCATTAATTACCAAATTCACTAAATGAATATAAGAGCTACTTGGTAAAGTTTATTTGTTGAGGTTTTGCTGGGGGAGGGAGCAGGTAGGGGAAGCTGTTTTTAAACTGTCAATGGCCTTAATCTCCAGTTTATTGCAGTAACCTCCTCCCATAGTAACACCCTATACTTGTTATCACCCAAAACTGCTCAGCCTCTGAAATTCACTCTCTGAACATAACCCTACAACCTCCCAGTCCATAAAGAAGGAGAAATATAGTAAAATAAGAAAGGACTTGAAGTAAAACAAACCTGGTTTAAATATGAACTCTACCACCCCCTAAACTCTTGGGCAAATTTAATCTCTCTGGGTTTTGATTTAACAAGGGAATAATAGTAAGGATGATGCCCACAGCCTAGGTTTGTGAGGATCAGACAGGATGTATGTCAAGACGCTAAGACGGGGCCAGGTGCATACTAGGTACTCAGTAAGTGTTACTCCCCTTCTCAGATTCACCTCCCAACTTGAGTCCTGCAGCCTCCAGTCTCATTTCCATCCTCCGTTACACCTTACCCAGTGCCTCCAGCTAAAACCCAATTTGGATCTTATTCTTTTGCTCTTCACTGGTTTCCCTGTCTCTTGTTAGGGTAAAGTTCATGTTCCTAAGTATAGCATGCAAGTCCCTTCAGTAACTATTTCTCCAGTCTCAACTCCTACCACATTCTGCTTACCCACCAATACCTATGCAGCTTAAGCTTTAGTGCTAGAGACCTACTGTTAGCTTACATGCACAGAACTGTATCAGTCTGCTCTGCTCCATCAAGTAGAAAGATTGACAGCATGCATTTCACATTGCAAACACTACTCTAAGCTCCTGAGATGTGTATGTGTGCATATAAAATATACATATGTGTACATATAATATACACAAAAATAACATAGCCCTGGTTTTTACAGTTTCACATGACAGATTAGATCTTATAGTCTAACTGGATTTCTATAAAAGCTGGGTCTTGTCTGTCTTATTTACTGCTATATCCCAGTAGGTAGCCTAATACTAGCACATAATAGATATTCAGTATTTATTTTTAAAAATGAACAAATAAAAGAATGAATATAGTGAATGTGAGTGATTAAGTGCTACAAGTTTGATTTGTTATGTGTGTGCATGTGTGTGTGTTTTCTGAGTTGGGGTTTCACTCTATCACCCAAGCTGAGAGTGCAGTGGCCTGATCATGGCACTGCAGCCTCAACCTGCTGGGCTCAGGCGATACTTTCTGCCTCAGCCTCCAAGTAGCTGAAACTGCAAGTGCACACCACTACACTCAGCTAGTTTTTAAAAAAGTTTTTTGTAGAGATGAGGACTCGCTACATTGCCCAGGCTGGTCTCGAATTCCTGGGCTCAAGCAATTCTCCCGTCTCAGCCTCCCAAGGTGCTGTGATTACAGGTGCGAGCCAACATGCCCAGCCTACAAGTTTGATTAAGTGCTGTCATGAAATAGAAGGTCACAACAACAATAACAGCAAAACTCTGCAAATTTTGATAAACTTGACACTTAAAAATGTAATATCAAAACATCTCAGATATAACTGAGACTGTATCATAAGCTTTGAACTCCTCAAGTTAGTCAACCAACACTCAACTATGGAAACAGACTGAATAGAACAGTAATTAACCACATAGTATCTAGAGTCAAAAGAATTCTCCAAGGTCTCTCATTCCTTAGCTGGAAAACCTAAGACTCAGCTCATCCACTTACAAAATGGGGAAAATAGCAGCACAAGCATAGTAGGATGGCAATAAGGATTAAATCTGTGCCAGAGACAGAGTTAAGCCCTCAATGAACCAAGTTAGTATTTGTTGTAGTTGAGTACTTTCTTGAGGAAAAGATAGTAAGCAAATACTTCAAATGAATAAAAATATGTAAAATACTTGTTACTCCATCCATTAGAAGTTTTTACACACTTTACATACTTGAGAACTAAGTGATTTACAACTTACTCAATGTCAAGGGATCACCAAATTGATTAAGGAACACTCAGCCTCATTCCATTAAACTCTAAGTTCCTGCTCAGAGGCTGCCTGGCAAACAGAAAGTACTGAATAAATCTTTGTTGAATGATTCAAAGTATGAAAAGTAGGCCTTAGAAATGAAAATCTAAAATTTCTCCTGTTTACAAATTGAGAAGAATAAAATTCCCATTAAACAAGAGAAAAAAGGTATAAAAGGTTCAACCTTTCCCCTCATCGTCAAATTATTTTTTTAAAAAAGGATTTATAGACTTGTGCAAAACTTGGATAAATCACTCACTCACTGCTGGTCAGTGCCAACTAGAATCCTCTCATAGAACACAAGGAGACAGATGGTCACAGCTTCCCAAGATAATGGTTTCTACAATGAAGCTCTAAGATAGGCAATTTTACTTCTAACTTTCTAACTCATATGGGTGAGTCCAGTAAATGTCAAAACAGCTAATTTCAAATAATCAATATCCTTGGTACTGAGAAGTCAAAATACTTCAATATAAGCCCATTAACTTCCTTTTTTAAACACTTAAAAATAAAATGCATATCCTCAGAGCCTTTGAGGAGAGTGCAGAGAGTGGAGGAAAGGAGCTTGAGGGGAAAAAAATCCACATCCTCTACTGAAACTTCAAAAATATTTTTAAAAAAAGTATAGAGGAGAAAATTTCATGACCCACAGCTTCCTTTTAAGGTATATCCTGCTAGTCTTTAAAATGTGCTTTTAATAATACCATCAAGATTTTCATTTAGGGTGTCGCCATTCTAAACAGTGTTAAAACAACCAAGACAACCTTACTAAATTTCCTTTTTAAAATGTAAACACATGAAACTGCTGCTCTGCTCAAACCTTTCAGTGGTTTCACATTGGGAATAAAAGCCAAACTACTTGGCCTGGTTTACAAAGCACTCTATGATCAACCCCTGCCTACCTTTCTGATTTTACATTCAGCCTCTGCTCCAGTCACACCAGCCTTCTTGCTATTCCTCACAAGCTAATTCTCATCACAGATCTTTTTCAATGTTGCTTGTCTCTGCTTGAAATAACCTTCCTACTCCCTTACTTCACCCAGATTCTGCTCAGACTCATCAGAAAGGCCCTTCCCGACATCCTATCTAAAATCATCTCTCTTCCTCCCTGCTACCTGCTTTAATTTTCAGTTACCTCCCAAATATTTATCTATTACTTTTGTATTGCTTGTCTTTTATCATCACACTACAAGTTTCATTAGAGTAGGGCTTTGCCTTGTTCACCGCCTGGAATACACTAGATGCTCAATAAACATTTAAATGGATAAATATATGAACAAATGAATTCTAACACAGATGATTATTAGTTATTCTAATATTCACTTGCTTTTATGTTGAAACAGAAAATAACTGTCAGCTAATGTGATGAAAAACTGTTTTAACTAAGTACTCACTTGACTGATCTGCATAAGTTCTCAGAGGCACTGCAGAAAGTCCCTGTAGGCCATGAGATATTCGATTGAAATGGTTCCTCTAGAAAAAGAAAGAAAATGTTCCTATTATGTAAGATGTGAATCCAAAACACGGAACTACTGAAGGTTGATGAAACCATAACAATTTAGGGCAAATGTATCAAGTACTGATTATTAATGTAACTTCTATTGTCACAGAGAGGTTACATATCAATTTCTCCTCTTTGACAGTAACAATCATTTAAACATTTCAGTCTCAGCTTGCTATCCCCAACTTATTACTTTTTTTTCCTTTGTTTTTGAGTTGGAGTCTCGCTCTGTCGCCCAGACTGGAGTGCAGTGGCACACTCTCAGCCACCGCAGCCTCAACCTAGGGGGCTCCTGCAATCCTTCGGCCTCAGCCTTCCAAACGGCTGGAACTACAGGCGCGCGCTACCACGCCCGGATAATTTTTGATTTACTGTAGAGATGGGGTCTCGAACCCGCGGGCTCAGGCAATCCACTCACCTCAGCCTCCCAAGGCGCAGGATTACAGGCTGAGCCACCAAGCCCGGCTATCCCCAACTTATTATTATAAATATTCAACAAACTATCTCATATTTAACCCGATTTTAAAAGTATTCAATGGTATAAAGTTTCACTAAATTTTTAGAAAGCATGGCTAATTGTTAGTGTCAGGGATCATTTTAATGACCAAATTAAAGATCGGAAAGTTCTAACTTAAGTACGTGAATAATCTACACATGGTCATCCTTTTACTTGTAATTACTGTTTCCTAACTCTATCAAGTACGTATAGTCTATATTTACCTAGAACAATCTATGAAGGTGTTTCTGAGCCACTAATTAGACAAGGTAACTTAGGAAAATGCACTAGGTAACGTACTCATGAAGGTGTTTCTGAGCCAGAAAATTAGACAAGGTAACTTAGGAAAATGCACTAGATAACGCACAGTTTGACAAACTGCATCATAATCTCCACAATCTATACAGGTATGGCTGCCATTTCCTAAGAACAGTAAGGCACACAGAAACAAAGCAAACAGCTCCTGCTCTTATCACATCAAGGTAAATGGGAGGCAGAGACAAAACTGATGTAAAATGTTCTGTATTCGAAGGCAACACTTGCACCCGAGGTCAGGACAGCAGACCACTGAGCAGCAGAGTGTCAGTCCTGAGTGGTAGTCCCAGCAATGCCTCTCCCTAATAGCATGACTTCCAGGATATAACACTAACTTTTGGAAACACAGGCTTCTCATCTTTGAAACAAATGGATTTAATTACTATATTAGATTTAAGGCCTCTACCAACGTAGAATACAGCCAAGGTTCCACATACACACAATTTGGCTGTATCTGGTAGGTAGATTAAAGGTGTCTTGAGAACCTGCTGCAATTAAAGGCATGGGCCTCTAAGAGAACCTGAGAGATGGCAGTGGACACTAGTTTAAAGATGCAGACACTGACGGGATCTTAGAGGGATTCCTAGAGCTATTTTTATTGGGATTGACTGGGTCTGGGCCATTCAAGAAGTGGTCCCAAGGTTAACTGCTCACTGCAGAAAATTAAGGCACTCAGGTATCAGGATTAGAATTAAGAAAGTCAGAAGACATGAAGGGTCAGGCCGTAAGGCTTGTGCTTCCTCCAGCAAGGTGGACGCCTATGTGTGACCCGGATGCCCCTCGGCCCAGGTCTGGAGGTGAGTTGTGTCCGCTGCATAACCTGAACACAGGCCCGCCACTCGACTGCTGCTGCCGCCGCAGAAAGAGCTGTTGCCTTAGAGCCGAGGCCCAGGCTGAGCCGGCGCAGAGGCGGGGCCGGGGGTGGTCCCGGCCAAGCCCCCCGGCCTCTGCCACCCCAACAGCAGGCCACGTCCTGGACCACTGGGTGGGCACCTCGATCCCTCTGACTCAGCATAACCCCACCCACTCGGCCCTCACCTTGGCCAAGGAGTAGTACACACGACTCCAGCTCTGCATTTTTCCGCCGTATTTTCCCTCCCGTCAACGCTTTCACCTCCGCTGGGCGCCTCAGCCGCTTCGCCAAGGTCTCCCCGCCCTGCGCATGCACAAGCACAACTTACCTCATCGCCCGGGAGCCACGCGATTGGCCCGCGCCATCCCGCCGGATGAAGCGTTCCCGTCATGCTCGGCGTCGTGCGCTGTCGTAAAGAGCGTAGGCTTTGTGGCAGCGGGGTGTTGTGGGACCGTTTTAGGAGGGCCGTCGGGAGGTCTGGAACTGCGATGCAGTCTTATATTTGGAAGACAAAATAAATAAGCGAATAAAACTATCGTTAAGCGAATGCACGCTACCGAAAGTCAAACTTGACAAGTTCTTGGTTGTGCTAGGCATTCCTCGGTACTTTCCATAGACATCTCGCTTCATCCTTACAGCAACCGTGTGAAGTAGTACTAGTATTTTCATTTGTTGCATGAGGCCCAGAGTGGTTGGACAAGACCCCCAAGGTCTCACAAGGGAGAGAGAACTACAGCCATGGTCTTTTAAAAAAAATGTGTTTTACAGATGTGGGGTACAAGTCAGGATTAGGTACATAAGTGGTCTCCTTCAGGCAAAGTTTGAACCTCCCATTGGTTCTCACTTCGCCTGGCTTAGGATCAGGTACCCTTATTAATGCTATGTGCCCCTTCTCTCTCCTCTGGTAGTGTCCCATTACTGCCACTCCCTTTCTTGTAGTATTGTGATAAATGTTCAGGGTCTACTTATGAGTGAGAACATGTGGTACGCAGTTCTTCGTTTCTGTGATAGATCACTGAGTATGATAGACAAAATCCATCCAAGTTGTGCAGCCCTGGTCTTAACTACTGCTTTATAATCTCTCCCCTCAGATGCCATATAAAGTGTGGAACCACGGACTTTGGCATCACCAGCATCATGCTCTAAGTATCTAAGCTGACTGGCACTAAAGAGAAAACACATCATCTTTTTTTTTTGAGTTGGTGTCTCATTTGGTCACCCAGGCTGGAGTGCGGTGGCATGCTCACAGCCTCTGCAGCCTCGACCTGCCGGGCTCAGGTGATCTTTCCGCCTCAGCCTTCCAAGCAACTGGAACTACAGGCACACGCCACCATGCCTGGCTTATTTTTTGATTTATTGTAGAGATGGGGTCTCACCAAGTTGCCCAGGCTGGTCTCAAACCCCTGAGTTCAGGCAATCCTCTCACTTCGGCCTCCCAAAGTGCTGGGATTACAGGCTTGAGCCACTACGCCCAGCCTACATCATCTTTTATTTCTGTTTCCTCAGGATGGAAAACACACCTCTCTAGTAGAAGAAATTAGAATGGGTGAGGTGGTGGATAAGATTTTAGGTTTTTATAAGAGATAGTAGTTCTAAAGGGAGTGAGAAATATTGTCCAAGGTCTGGAATCTGATTCTTGTCTTGTGATAGCTCTATATGTCCTACATGGTAGGTAAAATGAGTTTACCAAGACAGTTATGAATTTAGAAAGACAGATTATTTAAGGGAAGATACACTGTGAAGAGTACAGCAGACAGAGCAGCAGAGAGGTTGTCTACCAAGAAGCAGGGGCTAAAAGCGAATTTTCATTGGGTGGGGGGGTGGGAAGTGGTGTTCCTACTGTGTCAAGGAAATTAGTAATGTGTGAGAGATTTACACGCGGGAAAGTATCTGTGTAATAATATGTTGGGTTCTGCAAGAGAAATCACGTATGATAGGTTTATGAAAGACAGCTGATTGATTGTGGTGTTCTGTTTCTTTAAGGTAGAGTTACTTAATGACTTTTCTATTTATAGTGGACAGCTGAAAATTTACAACAATGTTTTACAACTGGTTAAAAAGCTTTCACAACTTTAGCTGTAGTTAATAAGGTTCTTGTAACATCTGTGAAATTTCACCCTAAGACTCCCTCAGTATAATTTATCTAATTTTTGCTGTCCTAATTGGGCCTTAAATTTCTCTACACTATGTAGTGTGAATAAACTTAATTCTACAATTCTCAAAAGTTCACTGTCCTGACACTGTGCTGGACTCTGTGGATTTAAACACTTGCTAGAAAGTGTTCCATATCTATTTATGCTCAGTTTTAGAGATGAATAACATTCAGTGTATGTTATAAAGACAGTATTGCTGTCAGCTCTGTCCTGTGACAGTATCCCAGACTCCTTTTAGCTTGTGACTCTGCCATCATCAGAACTGGCTTTGTGTCTTTTATTTCAAGATAGCTGCTCTAATTTCTGCCATCATATTCTCATTCCATCTGGTTACAAAATTACAACAGCTGCAAGGGGATCTAGGAAACACAGTCTGGTCAACTGAGTGCCTAGCTAAAATTGTACTAATAAGCAAGAAAGGGCTGAGTGTGGTGACTTACACCTGTAATACCAGCACTTTTGGAGGTCAAGGTGGGAGAATCACTCGAGCCCAGAATCAAGGTTACAGTGATCTATGATTGTGCTGTTATCCCAGGCTTTGACAAATGATCTAGGAGTCATCGTTGCATAGGCACTAAATCTCATAATTGTTTTCTGTACTGTTCTGAGCTTTTGACCTCTACTCTCTTGTTTAGAATTACAATATTGTATTCTTTTTTAAGAGAAAAAAGGATGTTTTGTTTTAAAGACAGCATCTTGCTCTGTCATTCAGGCTAGAGTATAATGGCATGATCATAGCTCACAACAGCCTCAAATTTCAGGTCTCAAGCAATCCTCCTGCCTCAGCCTCCCGAGTATCTGGGATTACAGATGCAATACAGATGCAATGTATTCTTATAAAACAAAACAAAAGACTTCCATTTTTTCCAGCTCTTATTTACAAAGCCTACAAGCTCAACCCAGTGTGAGAAGTCAGGCAGGATGTAGATATTCCTCCATACTCTTTCTCACCTCTTCTACCAACTATACCTCTTCTCCCAGCTAGAACAAAAACAAAAGCCACATTCAAATCAATTAATACAAATATACTGGGACCTGGGAGTGGGGAGGGAGAGGTGTCAACAATAGATAGCCCATACTAGCAGACTACTTTCCAGCTAAGTCAAAAATTAGACCATTATTATTTTGCTGATAACTTGATTCACTTCACTTAAAACTATCTCATGAACAACTTTCTATGTTCATATTAGTCTACAACATTAGTTCTAATGATTACTTAGGTGTTTTTGGACATATCCTAATTTATTTAACCATTTTTTATTATTAGATATTTAGGCAATTATCAATTTTCAACATTATGAACAGATTGTGGTTACATCTTTGTACACATTCTTTGTCATTTCCTTGGAGTAAATTCTCAGAAATGGAATTACTAGGTCAAAGAACAAGCATATTTTAAAGATTTATAATGTCTTTCACTTATTTTAATTCTTAACACTGGTTTCCTTAAGTGAATCAGAAATTCTAATTGGCAGTTTCAACCATCCTTAACTTAAATGGGTTACTGGAGATGAATTACTCATTATAAATGAAATGCCCGGTGGTTCAGCCTATAATCCCGTACCTTTGGGAGGCTGAGGTGAGTGGATTGCCTGAGCCTGTGGGTTCAAGACCCGCCTGGGCAACTTGGCGAGACCTCATCTCTACAATAAATCAAAAATTAGCCAGACGTGGTAGCACGCGCCTGTAGTTCCAGCTACTTGGAAGGTTGAGGCAGAAGATCACCGGAGCCCAGCAGTCGAGGCTGTGGTGGCCAGGAGCAGCCACTGCACTCCAGTCTGGGTGACAGAGTGAGACTCCAAATCAATCAATCAATCAATCAATCAGTGAAATGCCAAGTTCAAAATATTTGAAAAATATGGCCTTTAAAAACACTAACTTTGCTGGTTTTAATAAAAGGAAATATTAAATAAGGTAATCTGCATTGAGGTGGTTTTTTTGGGGGGGGTGTAGTTAATAACACAATGTCAAGGACATGGATTTTACAGTTGAATAGGCCTGGGTTAACTCTTGCCCCTCCACTTAATAAATAAATGTGGAACCTTGTGGATGTTTCTCAATGTTTCTGATCTTCAGTTTCTTTAAGGGCAACACAAGGTGCTAGCTCCCACAAAACTAGTTATTTTAAGTATTCAATACATGATAAAGTTATAGGGTCTGGCACATGGTAAACATTTAACAAAGTGAATTATTTTCTCCCTAGCCCTTTCTCCCTCCTATTAAGCTGAATCTTATTTCCTCCTTTATCCTTTGAGTGTAACAGTCTCAATATGTCTTAGAGGAAAATGCACCTTCATAATGCAAATAGACCAAAAATTTAAATGGTCAGTGAAGTGGCTATAGTTAAGTGCTTTTTCAGAACAGAGTCAAATGGGGACTCCATCCTTTCAGTCTCCTTAATTGTCTCTTCTTCCCCCCCCCCCCGCCCCAGCATCTTAATTTTTAATGTTTCATTAAAACTTGTCCTTAATTTTCTGTTCTTTCCTCCATATATAAGTATTATGGCCATCTTACCTATGTTTGTGGATTTAGAACCTGCCTGCCTACTCCTCTTCTGATCTTCAATTCCATATTTTCAACAATCTACTAAAATGTCCAACAGGCACCTTGGTTTCAATTATCCAACCTCTTAATATAAAATACAAATTTTAGCTGGGCATGGTGGCTCACACCTGTAATCCCAATAATTTGGGAGGCTGAGGCAAGAGGATTGCTTGAGCCCAGGAATTTGAAACCAGCCTGGACAACTTGGTGAGACCATATCTCTACAATAAATTAAAAAATAGTCCCAGTTACTCAGGAGGCTGAGGC
The DNA here is from genome assembly GCF_000164805.1 of Carlito syrichta. NCBI lineage: Eukaryota > Metazoa > Chordata > Mammalia > Primates > Tarsiidae > Carlito > Carlito syrichta. The sequence goes on along the minus strand of NW_007223631.1, from coordinate 537,297 downwards.
AGAAGGAACACCTGAGCCCTGCAGATTAAGGCTGCAGTAATCATGAGTATGCTACTGCACTCCAACAGAGTGAGACTCACACACACACACAAGCACACACACACAAGCACACACACACACACACCACACACACACACACACACATGTTTTCCCTTATGATTAATAGTAACTCCAGGTAGCCTATCATTCATAGTAAAATTTTTGTGGCGATTCTTAATGCCTCCTTTTATCACAGGGCCTAATTGCCCACTCAAATTCCCCTAGAAGCATTTCTAGAAACAAACATTCTAATGCAAAGACTTTATTTTAGATATGATGCAAGGAAGCATTAGAGGAGACAAAAAAGATGGAAACTAAGATATGTTGATGAGTAGATTATCACTGTAGGCAATTGGGGCTCAGACTCACTGGAAGCCTCTGGAGATAGCACAGAGCATGCTTCAGAGTTGTCTTACCAAATATATATCCATCAACTTCCATCAGTCATTGGTTAAGAACTGCTCCCAGGGATTTTAACTCCTGGCACTTCTGGCCGGCCCCATAGTTGGGCAGAGCGAGTACTGACCTGTCAGAGAAACCTCTCAAGCAGAGTCCCTGGGGCTTGCAGTAGAAAGGTTTTTGGTGACCATTCAGAAGAAAAATAAACACTAAGAGGATATAGAGGCAACAATGACAAGATCGGCTACAATTACCAATCCTATCCATTCTAAATGTGAGAATGAGAGTGAAGGAAACATTGAAGATGGCTCCAGAGTTTCTAGCTTGCTTTCTGTTGTAGAGTGAAGCCAGTGCAGACATAGACAAAAGATAAAGAGCAGCTTTCGGGGAAGAGAATGAGTTATACTGATTGAATTTGAGGTGCCAGCTGGACAACACAGTGGAGAAAAGTAACTGGAAACACAATTCTAGATCTTAGACACTCTAGACATGGACTTAGAAATTTTCTGGCAGATAGTGTGACACTTATAGAAATAGATGAATTCACTAATGATAACAGCTAAAAAGTGTTTATGAGAGAGTGAAAAGGAGCTGAGAGATTGTATACCCAGAACAGTGTCAAGCATAGAGCAAGTCCCAGTGACTATTAAATTATTTTAAGCTGGCCTCTGTGACCTTCTGGAAGAGGCTGCTGCACAGCAGAACCCTCACATAGTGTCACTGTCCTCCAAACTGCCTCAGGCAAGGGCAGATTTGGTGATATTCACACAGTGGGATTTGAGGAGTCACTAAATGACCCTATGCCCCCAAAATAGTTCTACTCCATCCAACCACTGCCCTAACTCCCACTGGGATGAAAATTTCCCACTGGGAGATTCATTCTTATTCTTCCTTTTCCACCCTCTATTAAAATAAGCCATCAGTTGCTGGCTAAAATCCTCCCCCTAGGGAAAAGAGAGTAAGAGAATTATTTCAAATCTTGTGCTAGAGATATCATTTCTTCATTTTAGCCTCACCCCAGCCCTGGCAAGTGGTTTATTGGTGGATTTTCTTCTGGATGGTTGGCCAAGGAAATAAGGCCCACAGGTAGGTAAAGGGATTGTCATTATTTCTGAATATAAAGTGGTAAACTACAGCTTTAATAAGTTTAAGTTACTGGTCTAAGCTCACAAGTCTGGTAAGTGATTAAAACAGAATTCATATCTAGAATTTCTGACTCCAAGCCCATCACTCTTTTCTTGAAATGATCCTCTGCCTCTAATCATTTTTATAAGATTTGAACTGACACAAATATATTGTTAATCTGTTCAACAGAAAAAAAAATTCTGATGCCTTTCAAAACTGTAGCTGCCTTCTCCCTCTCTTTCTCTCTCTTTCCCTCTGAGACTAAGATAAGAGGAACTGGAGAACTGGAGTGTATCTCTTAAGGCCACGTTCTGCCAGCTTATGAAAGATTTCCTCTTCATGGTCTTTGTTCTCACAGACTTTAAACCCCTTCAGGTGGAAATGGTACTTGAGGGGAAATCAGTTGGAAACATCCTTTACTTTATCTCATTCAACATATTTCATTTAATGTTTCCAATTAGAGGGAATTCATCCTAGATATTAAGAAACTGGAAAAAACAACAAGAAGAAGCAAAAGGACCCAAACATGTGAACAAATGTGCATTCAAGTGGGAAGGTTGTTGCTATATCCAAGGATTAGCAGAGCATGAAATAATGTAGGAGAAAATTTGGTAGGGTATTAGAAAATCTATTAGACACAGAGGAACTAGACCTTGCTCTTAGTATGACAGGATAAGAAGAGGGACATAGGGGCAGGTTTAAGAATGAACCAGATGTAATTGGATTAGATGAAGACTAAATGCAAAAGGGTTGACTACTATAGAAATACAGCTGCCACAATTTGGACATTTTTTTTTGATTCCTGTCCACAAGCCAAGAAGATATTTCTTTTTTTATGAGAAGAGAATATATTTCAGATGTGTTATTCTAGGACTGAGACAGCAGCATTTTTTTAAAAGATGTGGGGTACAATTCAGGATTAGGTATACAAACATTGATTATGCAGGTACACTTGTTGATGAGGTGTGCCCCTCCCTCTCCTAGCAATTCTCCTCAACTGCCAATCCCACCACCCCTCCCCTGGCAGTTTTCCACCCTTGCCAATCCCTTTCTTATATTATTATGATAACTGTTCAAGGTCAGCTTATGAGAGGGAACATATGGTACCCTGTTCTTTGTTTCTGTAATAGATCACTGAGTATGATCGACTCTAAATCCATCCAAGTTGCTGCGAAGTCCATATGTTTGTCCTTTATGGCTGCCATATTCCATTGTGTATATGTACCACATTTTAAAAAATCCAGTCCAGCTTCAAAGGGCAGCATGATTGGTTCCATGTTTTTGCTGTTGTGAATAGAGCTGCAACAAACATGTGTGTGCAGGTATCTTTTTTGTAGAATGATTTGAGTTCCTCTGGGTATATACCCAATAGGGGAATTACTGGGTCATATGGAAGGTCAATTTCTAGTTCTTTCAGAAATCGCCACTCTGTCTTCCAGAGAGGTTGCACTAGTTTGCATTCCCACCAGCAGTGTAGAAGCATTCCTTTTTCTCCGCATCCTTGCCAGACTCCATTGTTGATTGTTTTATTAATCATGGCCATTCTTACTGGGATTAGGTGGTATCTCAATGTGGTTTTGATTTGCATTTCTCTGGTGATGAGTGAGGCTGAGCATTTTTTCATGTGTCTGTTGGCTGCTCGTATATCTTCTTTTGAGAAATGTCTATTCATGTCTTTTGCCCACTTTCTAATGGAACAGGTTTTTTTTTCCTTTCAGCACATTTGAGTTCCTTGTAGATCCTAGATGTTAGGCCTTTGTCAGATATACAGTTGGCAAATATTTTTTCCCACTCTGTGGGCTGTCTCCCTGCACTCTTGATGGTTTCTTTTGCTTTGTGGAAGCTTGTCAGTTTGATAAGGTCCCACTTGTCTATCTTATTTCTTATGGTATGGGCACTTAGGGTTCTGATCAGGAATTGGTTGCCAGCTCCAATTTCCATAAGGGTGTCTCCTAAGTTTTCTAAGATTCTTATAGTTTGAGGTTTTACGTTTAGGTCTCTGATCCATTTAGAGTTAATTTTTGTGTATGGTGATAGGTAGGGGTCTTGTTTCAATCTTCTGCATGTGATCAGCCAGTTTTCCCAGCACCATTTACTGAATAGGTTCTCCGCTCCCCACTGATTGTTGTTGGAGGCTTTGTCAAAGATGAGTTGGTTGAGAAGTTGAGACTTTGCTTCTGGAATCTCTATCCTGTTCCATTGGTCTATGTGCCTGTTCTTGTACCAATACCAGGCTGTTTTGATTACTGTAGCCTTATAGTAAAGTTTGAAGTCTGGAAGTATGATACCTCCTGCTTTGTTTCCTTTGCTAAGGATTGTTTTGGCTATTCATGGTCATGTATGCTTCCATATGAATTTTCGTATTGTCATTTCCAGGGCTGAGAAGGATGATGTTGGTAATTTAATGGGCATTGCATTGAACCTGTAGATTGCTTTTGGTAGAATGGACATTTTAACTGTTGATTCTTCCTATCCATGAGCATGGAATATTTTTCCATTTGTTTGTGTCTTCTTGGATTTCTTTGAGCAGTGTTTTGTAGTTCTCATTGTAAAGGTCTTTCACTTCTCTGGCTAGGAAGATGCCGAGGTATTTCATTTTTTTGTGGCTACTGTAAATGGGATTGTGCTTTTTATTTGGGTCACTGCCTGCTTGTTGGTGGTATATAAGAATGCAACTGTCTTTTGCACATTTATTTTGTACCCTGATACTTTGCCAAAGTCCCTTATCAGTGAAAGCAGGTTTTAAACAGATTCTCCTAGATTTTCAAGGTATAGGATCATATCATCAGCAAAGAAGGATAACTTGACTTCCTCTTTTCTATTTCTTTATTTACTAGAATCAAGAAGAGAAATGCTCAAAGAGGTAATTTCTGTAATCTCTCCTTTCTACATCTCTTAACAAATTGCAAATTTTCCCAACAATATTACACTTTATCATTATTTTTCTGACAACATGACCTTTAGCATGTTCAGTTAAAACATACTCCCAACTAATTTTTTTCTGGAGCCATTTCTTTTATTATTATTATTATTATTATTATTATTATTATTTGGTCATAGCCTCACTCGGTCACCTAAGCTGGAGTGCAGTGGTATGATCACAGATCACTGCAACCTCGACCTCCCAGACTCAAGGAAAACTTCTGCCTCAGCCTCCCAATTAGCTGGAATTACAGGCACGTGCTGCCACGCTGGGTAATTTTTAAAATTTTTTTGTAGAGATGAGGTCTTGCTATGTTGCCCAGGCTGGTCTTGAACTCCTGGGCTCAAGCCTCCTACCTTGGACTCCCAAAGTGCTAGGATTACAGGTGTGAGCCACTGCACCCAGTAAATTCATCTTTTAAAAAAACAACTGCAATTCCACAAGATGACAAAATTCTATCCCATGCTAGCAATTAATCAACAAATCAACAGGTAATACCCACAGTATGTCCATCACTGCACACAGCACTGTGAAGAATATATAACATGTTGTTCTTTGTCCCTTAATTTTATGGAAAAATTTTAAAATACACAAAATAGACAACGTAGTATCATGAACTCTCTTATATGATAGTTTCAACAATTATCAAATCATGGCCAGTATTTCCTCATCTGTATCACTGCCCACTTCCCTTCCCCTGATTTATTTTGGGGCAAATCTCAGTAGTTATATTATTTCATCCATAACTATTCAGTGTGTATCACTAAAGGATAAGGACTTTTTTAACCATAGGATTTTTAAACCAGAACATAAAATGTAATTCCTAAATGTCATCAAATACATTTTAAGATATTAAGACTTTTTTTTTTCTTTTTCTCTCAGAGCCAGAACCATATCAGTTTTTCTCAACAGAAATTCAAGTTTGAGATAAGATCATAACAGATATTGCTATTATATTGCTATAGATATTGCTATTTCCTATTACAGAGTTCTTCGTGTATTTCAATTTTAGGTACTGTGCCAAATAATTTATAAACAGAAGGCAATTTAATCTTCACAATAACACTATGAAAAAGATAACATGATCATCCTACATTTTGTAGCTGAAGAAACTAGGGCTTAGAGATGTTAAGAAATTTACCCTGTTCATTGCCTTCAGAAACAGAAACCAGGGACACTTGTAATGGATTACTGACTTATATGCATAGCAGGGTTACATTTCAAATAAATCCATCTGTGCTGAAGCAGACAGAAAGAAAAGTCATTCTGGTAGATATTGGTCTGAGAATCCATAATCCAACCACTTAAGATTTTCCATGCTCTGTAATGAATGAGAATTCCAAAGGAAAGTCATTTCAAGATGCAGTTGAGGGGGTATGTGGCCAGAAATATCAAGGGCTCACAAATGACCAGCTTCATTTTGGTTTACATACCTGAAATATATGACGCAACCAATAGATGGCAGCAACATGGCAGCAATAGTAAACGTCTCTGATTCCCTCCTTGCTCTATGCAGTAACAACCAGATGTCTCAGTACTCCAAACACGCAAACGGTGACTTGGGGGGCCACAAAAGAAGTGAAACAGTCTCTAGGATAGTGTTTCTCAAAGTATCTATCATAGACCCCTCCCTACTTTATCATCATTTAATAACCTTGTTTAAATGATGGGTTTTGATGACTTTGTATAAGAAGAGAATGTAAAATATTTCAGTATTTTTTAAAATATTGCTTACATGTTGAAATAATAGTATTATGGATATACTGGGTTAGTAAAATGTTATTACATTTGATTTCACCTGTCTCGTTTTACATCTAAAAATATGACTACCAGAAAATTTTAAATTACATATTTGTGGCTCCCATTATATTTCTATTGGGCTTCTCAGTCCCAAAGGCCAGAGATGGAGTATGTGACTCAAGCACAGCCAATCAGAGAAACATGATTCCCATGGCCACAGTGATTGGTTCAGGGACTTAGGACAGAATAAGAAAGAATGAGACACACTCTTCCATCTAAATGAATATAGGAACTGAGCTACTCCAACTGTCTGGTCCCCATATGTGGCCTTAGGATGGAATGAACACTAAGGAATTAGAAACAATCAAAGGAGAGAAATGGCATCATGGTGATACTGAGTCCTGGATGAGGACATGCCTGTACTTAGTTCCATTCCTGGACTTCTCAGTTATATGAGCTAATACATCATCTTTTTTGCTTAAGCTAGCTTTTGTCGGAATTTCTATCACCTGCAACAGAAAGATGCCTAATCAGTACACATCAGCATTAGTGAGACTTTGGAACAAATTTCAGTCAAAAAGAGGTGTAAGTCATAATTTAAGGGACTGAAGGCTAAAAATGATAAGGAGATATAGGCAGAAAATGTAAGCATGATGTTTGTTGGTCAAAAAGAAAGATAGGTCAGGGTACACTCAGAGGAAGAATGGTTCAAGGAAAATGGGTTTCTGTTTGTTATTTTGTTTTGGTTTGGGGAGAACTGGCATATCCTCACTGCCTAGTTTTCCCTGGTTTTGGAGTCAACAAGAACAGGGAGTGTTTCCTCATCACCATCTCAAGAGTGTAGCCTTAAAGGTCTGGACTTTCCTTCTCCTAGAAGAGACACTTCTTGAAATAACTCATGCAACATGTGATGAATTCCTGAACTGTGTTAATAGAGGTAGAATGAAGAAAGGAGATTGAGGAGACAGTAAGAACACACAGTTAAAGCGCTAATGGTTGACTAGAGGCAAGGGATAATAAAGATAAAGACAGGAATTACCCTCAGTTTCCTGACTTGGGACAGTTGGTTTGTGGTGATGCCTTTCACCTACAATAGAGTATAAAAGAAGGAGCAGATATGATGAGGGGCTGGGTGTGTTTTTAGACATGCTAATTCATTTCTGTGTTCTGCTAGGGACACAGGAACTGGGTGAAACTCCTTTTTCATACCCAAAGGGCTATTCCAAGAAAACTTCAGCCTCTGCAGATCTCCAGATAAGAACTGAACAGCAGTCTCCACAATACAGGAAATCACTCACCCTCAGGGGACACATTAAACTCTCCTAAGAAAGATAGCTGACTCTCCACCCATGGCAGCACCAGAGTGGGCTACATAGGTGACTACCCAGCTAGGTTCCCACCAGGGGCCAAGAAACCAGCCTCCCCTCCTTGTGGGACCTCCAGTCTTTGTGAGTGGTTCTCTCAGAGACCCAAAGCACATTGTTGATAGGGTAAAGAAGAAACTTCCTTGTGGATGGGAGGATAAACTCACCACTACAAGGCCAAGAAATCTTGACTTCTACTCTATAAATCATGTCTCCCCAGGGCTCTTTATTTAAAGGGTAAGTAGTGTAGGGAAGTTAGTACATAGGTATAGGGCTTTTTATGCTGCTTCTGAGCATGGTCTGGGGAAAAATCTCACCATTTAAAAAATTGGTGACTTTCTTCAGAATGCTGGGGATCAGGGTTTTGGGGGCTAGAATAAATGAATGAAGCAAATTTGGTGAAGCTAGAGAAAGAAGATTCCCCGCAGAAGAACCAACAATGCTAAGGCTTCCATGGGGGAAAGGTTTCAGCAAGTTTGAAAATCAGAAAGAAGGCATAAATCCCAAGATCCTTAGCATGTCCTATATGGACCTTGAAGAAGTGTCATCTGCTTGTCTTTTTCCACCAATGCATTTCCCACTCTCAGACTAAGCACCAGTTATCCGTTGCTGCATAGCAGGCTGTCCAAAACACGTGGCTTGCAAAAACAGTGACTATTTCTCATGATTCTGTGAGTTGACGGGACTCAGCTGGGCAGATCATTTGCTCCAGGTGGTGTCATTGATATAGCTGTATTCATCTGAGAGCTTAGCTAGGGTTGAAGTTTTCAAGATGGTCTCACTCATATTACTGGGGCTTGGCTGCTGACAGCAGACACGTCTGTCTCCCCATAGTCTTTTATCAGTCAACAGTCTAGCCCAAGGTTCTTTACCTAGCAGCTGGCTTCTACAAAGATGATAATTAAATTCCTAGACTTGGAAATTTCACAAGATCTCTTCTGTTGCATTCTGTTAACAAACCTTGTCACATGGTCAGCCCATAGTCAATGTGGGAAGGGAAATAGACTCCGTGTCTTGATGGGAAGAATGACAAAGAATTGTGGCCATCTTTAATCTGACACACTCTGACACGATCAAACAATTTACATTTTGTTTTTTGAATACCATACTGTTTCATTACATGTGCCTTTAGATATAGGATTATTTCTGTCTGGAATGGCCATTCCCTTTTCCCGCCTCTTAATCTTTATTAACTATCTTATTAAATTCATTTGTGCATTTTTATGATGAGCTATTAGATGCAGGCAATGACCTTGGGCTTGGTACGTCTCTTTAGCCCAGGGTAATTTCTGGAGAGGGCTGACAGCCCTCTTAGTAGCTGGAGGAATAAGTCCATTAGTCTTGAAGGGGCATCTGGACAGTATAGTACGGTGTCAATTGCATTCTACTGTCCTCTCTCAATTTTTGTCTCTGTGTTGGTAATCTGTTCTTCAGAGGCCTTAGTGGGTACTGTTGCCTCTGAATACCAGCCCAGTGGCTGGAGTGGTTACTCTCATTCCCATTCCTGCCTGAGTTTTCAAAGATTTACTATACCTTTACACACTGCTTTCTTGGTCACAGATAGTCTCTAACCGATACAGTTATCCCTTGACATATCTTCTTGAAACTTACCCTCTTCTCAGTCACCCACCACTTGTCAATAGTCCCCAGACATTGAGCTCTGGCTTTCCGTGAATAACAGCTTTTGTTCATAGCTTTACCCTTCAAGTGTCTCCAGTTTAGTGGGCTTGTCTAATTTCCTGGCCCTCTTTATTGAGTCAATGGGCCTAATATTTTAGTTCACAAATAATCACAAAAATGCAAAGAAAAAAATTATGAATTTTTGTCATGTATTCAATTATCTAAGATTTTAAAAGCTGAAAAAAATCTTTTTTAAAATGGCACTACTCTATTTTCATATACTGTTGGTGTGATTAAATTGATATGACCTTTCTGGAAAAGAGTTTCTCAACGTGTTTACCATCACATAAATTACCCAGCAATTGAATTTCTACCAACAAGATTTATTTATACTAACAAGATATTTTCCCAGGTGTGAAAAGACTTATAAATAAGGATGTCTAATGCAATATAATAGGAAAATTTGGAAGATAAACTAAGTGTCCATCAATTAATAAGTAAATTATGGTGCAAAGATGCAATACAAATGAGGAATATATTTATATTTATGTATTTGAAAAGATGTCTATGATATTGCTAAGTGAAAAAAATTGAGTTACAGAACATCATTCACATTATGACCCCACTTGTATAAAATTATAAACATAGATAGGTTTATAATGTTACAGTGGCTCACACCTGTAATCCCAGCATTTTGGGAGGCTAAGGCAGGAAGATTTCTTGAGGCCAGGAGTTCAAGACCAGCCTGGGCAACATAGCAAGACACCAGCTCTACAGTAAAAAAAAAAAAAAGCCAGGTGTGGTGCACACACCTGTAGTCCTAATTACTCGAGAGGCTGAGGCGGGAAGATTGCTTGAGTCCAAACGGTCAAAGATGCAGTGAGCCATGACTGCACCACTACACTCCAGCCTGGGTGACAGAGCAAGAAACTGTCTCAAAACAAACAAAAATATTTTTAAGTATATATTTATGCATTGAAAGATTATTTGCTATTTTAAAAAATTCCATTTGGAACAAAGACTTAAATATAAGAATGGAGAAAGTGTTAGAAAAAATACAGATACAACTATATAAAGGTATTCTTATGCTTTGTAAGACTAAACAACTAAAAGCATACAGGAATAAATTGAATACATAAGTCTTTTAAATTTCTGCATGGAATAAATGTCGTAAGCACCACTGAAAGGCAAATGAAAAACTGGGAGAAATATTTGCGATACATATAACAAAGCCTTAATTTTCCTATTCAAAGGTCATTTAGGAAAAAAACACAGAACATTCTAATAGAAAAATTGTTGAATAATAGCAAAAAGGACGAGTTACAAAGGACAGAATACAAATGATCAGAAAATACATGCACTCCTACCAAACTATAAACTCTATGAAACATATCACAGATTCAAATGGTTTCATTGGAACTTTTTTATTCTTTCTTTAAATTTACTCATTTAATCCTCCAAACAAGCCTATTGTTTTATATTATTATTTATATTTGCACTATTTTTAATTATATTAATTATGATTTTTCCCATTTTATACACAAGGAAGTTGAGGCATGGAGATGACAACTAACCTGCCAGAGGTCATAAAGTTGGTAAGTGATGAAGCATGATCTGAATCCAGGTAGTCTAGTGCCAGAACCCACTTCTTAACACCACTTCATATTGAAGTACAGGTCATCAAGCAATACCCAGTAGTGCTGCCACCTATGTAACTTATGCTATTACCTTATGTAACGTATAATCTTTAAATTTCATTCCATTGTTCTCCAGTTCATTCCATTGTTTCCCAGTTCCATGTTCTCCAGCCACACTGACCTCCTCTCCTATCCTCAAAGATGCTGTCCTGCATTGTTGATTGTTCTACCTGAGATAATCTTTCCCCAGTTCCACCTCCGTTGCTTTATCTATTCATTCATGCATGTAAGCATACATGCATTCAAACATACATACATCCATTCAAACATTCAAACTATTAGCCAGTGAATAAATCAGAAGAAAGCCCCAATTCATTTTTATTCTTCAGATCTCAGATCGTTCTCTGACCACAACTCTACAGGGGCCTCCCCCACTTTCTCTGTGTCACATCAAACTTGTTTTTGAAGTCCCTTATTATTTCCTGTAATTACATTGCTTATTTGTTTACTGTTCTTGGTGACAGTGGTGGTGGTGGTGGTGTTTTGGAGTTGTGGTTCTCACTAAGTTGCCCATACTGGGTCTCAAACTCCTGGGCTCAAGCAATCCTCCTGCCTCAGCCTCGCAAATAGCTGAGACTTTAGGTGCATGCACAAAGCCTGGCTCTTCTTGTTTGTGTTTACTTTCTCTTTTATCAACTCCACTAGGATGGAAGCTCTAAGAAAGTAGGGACCTTGTCTGTTTTATTCCCAGAGCCTAGAACAGTGCCTGGCATATAGTAGATACTTGATAAACATTTATTGAATAAATGAGCAATGAGAGCTAAGAGCTAAATATCTTGCCTCTTTAGGTTTTCAGAAGTACCTTTTTAGCTTTTTTAGCTTGTGGACTTTCCCCCAGTCCTCACTGCTTCCTCTCACTTTCCTCCCTTCTCCCATCCCTTCTCCTTCTGCTTTCAAGAAAAAAAAATTAGATCAATCTGGAATGGTTCCAACAAGAATGCAGGTTGCATCCAGGAGATTTGTGCCCTTTACATCTATGTTTGCCTTTTATTTAATTAGAAAAAAATTCAAGTTCTACAGAAAGAGAACAAAGATCAAGAGTCAGAAAAAGGTCAAAGATTATGTTACATAAGGTAATAGCATAATGTAGTTTTATATTTACTGAAGGGTTCATTTCCTTAAAATAGGATCAATAAACATTCATTCAAAAAACAATTCTCCTATTACATACCTCAATACCCAAAAGCTTATTGTAGACGGCACAATGACATTTTTAAAAGAAGCAAGAATCTTTTTTTTTTTTTTTTTTTTTTGCTTCTGAGTTAATCCTGGCCAAAGAGTATTCAAAACAAATTAGAAATTTCTGTTCTTTGTCCAGTGAAAGCTAAGGATGGGTTTGCTTAGAATATAAGTGAGCAGACAGGGAGTTTTCAGGCCAGACCTAGTCCATACAGTTGTTTTGTCAAAAATTCAATTTGAGATTCTTTTGAAAAACTCTTTTCAATCTTCATTTCCAATAGCAACCATCAGCTGGAGCTAAGTAATTATTGTCCTCTTTGGATAGTTCTACCTTTAAAACCTGACCTGATCTCAATAATCTGCATTTTTTTTTTTACCCCCAGCTTCCTTCTCTTATTTACATCACTTGCTTGGTCCCTGCACATTTTCACATTTGCGATAGCTGTCTTAAAATAGAAATCAAAATGCATTAATTTAATACCAGACTAACGTCAGGCCAGCACTCAAGCCCATACACAGTGGCATGGCTGCATCAATTGCTTGTGCTCAATCATCACTCTGATTGGTCAGCATCATGTTGTACTGATTGGCAAATGTTTTGAATGTAGTGTTTTTAAAAAGACTTTATATTCTAGACTGAGAGTGGTGGCTCACGCCTATAATCCCAGAACTTTGGAAGGCAGAGATGAGAGGATTGTCCAAACCCAGGGTTCGAGACCAACCCAGGCAACTTGGCAAGACCTTGTCTCTACAATAAATCAAAAATTAGCTGGTCATGGTAGCGTGCAACTGTAGTTCTGGCTACTTGGAAGACTGAGACAGAAGGATCGCCTGAACCCAGCAAGTCAACCCTGGTGTGGCCATGAGCGTGCCACTGCACTCCAGCCTGGGTGACAGAGTGAGACTCCAACTCAAAAATAAACAAACAAACAAACAAACAAATAAAAATTAGCCAGTCGTAGTGGTGCACACCTGTAGTTCCAGCTACTTGGAAGGCTCTAGTAGAAGGGTCACCTGAGCCTAGCAGGTCAAGGCTGTGGTTAGTGGTTGTGAGCATGCACTGCACTCCAGTCTGGGCAACAGAGTGAGACTCCAATTCAAAAAAAAAAAAAAGACTTTATTTTCTTAGAGCAGTTTTGGGTTCACAGCAAAACTGAGAAGAAATTACAGGGATTTTTCCATATACCCTCCTCCCATATATGCACAGCTTCCCCCATTGCCAACATCCCCCACCAGAATGGTACATTTTTTTTTACCTTATTGACACATTTTTATTGCCCAAAGTTCATAGTGTACATCAGAGTTCACTCTTGGTGTTGCACATTCTGTGGCTTTGGATGAATGTATAGTGACATTTATCTATTGCTAGAGTCTCGTACAGAGCATTTTCACAGCCCTTAAAAACCCCGTGTGCTCTACCCCTTCTTCCCTCTCCTTCTCTCCTTGCTCCCTTAAATATAAGTCTTGTAGAGGAACTTGAGGCCTGATGAGGCCAGCATCAATTGAGTAAATTGGTTAAACTATATTGAGGAAGAAAATTTCAGAATAAAAATAATATCAAGAATTGTAAAGGCTGGATAGCCAGAAGCAAAACATTTGCCGTTGGTTCCACAGCCAACAAAGAAAGTAGTTAACAACTCGCTGCTGGTTGCTGGTTCTGTGACAAACAAAACTGGCAGTCAACTATTGCTATTTTTTTTTTTTTGAGTTGGAGTCTCACTCCTTCGCCCAGGCTGGAGTGCAGTGACATGCTCACGGCCACCCCAACATCGACCTGCTGGGCTCCAGCGATCCTTCCGCCTCAGCCTTCCGAGTAGCTGGAACTACAAGTATGCGCTACCACGCCCGGCTGATTTTTTGATTTATTATAGAGATGAGGTCTCGCTGCCCAGGCGGGTCTCGAACCCGCGGGCTCAGGCAATCCACTCACCTCATCCTCCCAAAGGCGCAGGATTACAGGCTGAGCCACCGAGCCCGGCAACTATTGCTATTAAAGGGACAAAACTCTACAATTGAGCCACCGCTTTACAAACCTCCTCCGGGAATGCATGTAGTCAATTCGTAAAACTTCTCCATGTCCCACAGGCAATTCCCCCAGCCCACAGTGAATCCAGATACTATTAAAAAAATGCTTCTATTTAGCCTTTGCCCCTTCTCATGCAGCAGACACTCTCACTGCTGTCCTACCCATTGTGTCCTTCACAACATATCTTCCCTTTAAAAAGTCTACTTTTCTTGACTCATAACTGTCTTGGTGAACACTTTCACCCCCGCAATTCTGGCCTACGTAGCCCACCACACACAGCAAGTCTTGCCTACATTTTTTCTAGGCATATTCATAACTTGACAGTTGTTTGAGTTGGTATTATGAATATTCAAATAAATGAAAAACTGTATTATGTAATGAAGGCAAATAAATTAGACTAATAGACAAATAATTTAAAACTTGTTAAATTTGGCCTTAAAAATATTTAAGCTGTGGGTACCAAAAAAAAAAAATCCTACATTATACTTATATAATTCTTCAAGTTAATCCTATTTGCATGGTAGTAAAAAGTATTACAGTTTAGGGTGTAACTGATAACTCAATCTTGCAATTAAATCTCATGATCACAAAACATTGGCAGTGATCACGGCAGATTCACCTACTTGGCCGACATTACTTGACTGGTTTCATTATTGTGACAAACTCTTTTCATAATCAATAAAGATGTGTCTTTGTCCCATGTCTTTGCTAAATCAGTTGAGTGAGTTACATCCCATGTCTTTGCTGAATTAGAGACACAGATATTCTCAGCACTGTGAGTGGGAGTCACAATGCTCAACAGAAAAGGTTTCAGAGCAAGTCCCAGTAAGAGATTTAAAATAAATAGCACAAGAGAATATCAAGCACTCCCTCTTCATTTTTTTCCCCACTTCTTTGGAAGCCACAACTGCCCTAAAATGTGAAGGTAATCTTTTTTACAAGTGGTCCTATAAGTGGCTTTTGTGACCTCTGGGATTTTTGATCTCTGCCTGGTCCACAATGGAAATCTGAGCTCTCTTTTTTTCCTGTTGTTCTGTCTTATAAAAGAATGGAAACAACAGTTTGGTGTGAGTGTTCAGGGCCATTTACATACGGGTAGAATAACTGAATCATGGAATGTTATAGGTAGAAGGAGCAAAGTTTTTTTAGGCCAAATCTAACAGGGTTTAAATTCTTTGCTTATTAGACTTATTTATTTGCCTTCATTATATAATACAGTTTTTTAATTTATTTGAACATCCATAATACCAACTCAAAGAATTGTCTATTTAAGAATATGACTAGGTTGTTTTGTTTGTTTGTTTGTTGTTTTTAAGCCAGAGTCTCACTCTGTCACCCAGACTAGAGTGTGGTAGCACAATCTCAGCTCACCTCAGCCTCCACTTCCTAGGCTCAGGCAATCCTTTCACCTCAGCCTTCCTAGTAGCTGGGACCACAGACATGTGCCACCACACCCAGCTAACTTTTATTTTTCTATGTGGTCTCAAAGTGCCAAGCTTGAGCAATCCTCTCACCTCAGTCTCCCAAAGGGCTGAGATTACAGGCATGAACTGTTGTGTAGGTAATCTGCTCGATTTTTCTTTACAGTTGAGGAACCGAAGCACAGAAACATGAAGTGACTTGCTCAAGAGTTCTTAACAGTCAGTGAATTATAGTCAGTTAAATAACTTACCCTATCATTTCAGATGAGCATACTGGGAACATTGTGACCTCAAATTGTGGAGTCAGTATAAGAAAATTTTACAATGGCAAATATGCTGTGTTTCAGAACAGCTTTGAATTTCACTCTGAGACTTCACGTGTTCCTATCCTGCTAAGTATGATTTGAACTTGAAGGCATTTCTAAATGATAGGATTTTCATTAATACTGTATTCAACTTTAGCACCAAGAGTCAACAAGTTTGGAGAGATTTAGAAGGAATATCCCCATGGGCTACACAGTGAGACATGGGAAGGGAAAAAAGGAGATGGGTGGTTGGCTGTGGTCGGCATGCACTATGCAGAGACCACTGGCAAAAGAGATCATTCTTCTCTCTTGAACTCTTCATGTGTCTGGCTGCCTCTGTTATCTAGATTTCCTGCTGCTAATTCTCTCCCAAGCTTTGGGCTCAGATGCTTAATCATCTGTTGGACATTTCTACATGAACACATTTTAAAACCAAAGTGGTGGGCCAGCCATGGTGACTCACACCTGTAATCCTAGCACTTTGGGAGGCTGAAGTAAGAGGATTACTTGAGCCCAGAAGTTCAAGACCGGCCTAGGCAACATAGTAAGACCCTCTCTCTACAAAAATAAAAAAGTTAGCCAGGCATAGTAGCATGTGCCTATAATCCCAGCTACTCAGGAGGCTGAGGTAGGAAGATTGCTTGAACCCAGAAGATGGAGGCTGTGTTAAGTGTGATTGTATCCTTCCCTCTGACCTGAATGAAAGAGTGAAAACTTGACTCCAAAAAAAAAAAAAAAATGGTGCTGAGCAATTCTTAAACCATCTAAAATACAAATACGTCCTCATCTTCCCCTTGACTCTGCTAGTCCTCAAGTGAATCTCATTTGTCTCAATGGATGGTAATCCCAATCCTCCAATTGCTTGAGCATAAAATCTGAAAGTCAGTCTTGAGGCCTCATTTCCCCTCCACCTTCCATTCTTTAGAAAGCACTGGTCAATCTGGCTCCAACTGGATCCCAAGTTCACCCATTTCTCTCCTTTGCCAGCCCTGCCTCAAGCCATTCCACCTTCCCTCTTACCTGTTATACTGTAGCCACTTCCTAAATGTTCTCTCTGCCTCCATTCTTGCCCCTCTCCAGTTCATGCACACACTAGCACCAAGACTTTCTTCAAACACATATTAGATCAGGTTCTTTCATCCCTGGCTTCTCATCGTGCTTAGAATAAAGTCAGTGTCAAACTATCTACTGTGACTCTGAATGATGTTGCCACTGACTCCCCAAATTCATTGCAAACATCTCTTCCATTCACTCACCACTCTCCAACTCTTTGGTCTCCTTTTCCTTCCTCAACATCTCATTCCAGCCGAGGACCTTTGCACAGGCTGTAACCTCTGCCTGGAACTCTTTCCTACCACTATTCCCATGGTTGGCTCCTTCTTATCTTCAGGTTTTGGCTTAAACAGCACTTTCTCAGGGGACTTTCCTGACTACCCTTTTCAAAGTATGATTACCTATCTCAGCACCCTGTTTCCTCTGTGGCATATGTGACCATTTGTAATTATTTTATTTATGAAGTTCCTTGTTTTTTCTTTGTCTTGCTCACTAACCCATAAGCTCCAAGAAGCCGGGGACCTTGGCCATCTTGTTCACCGTTTTTGTCTCTAATTCCTAGCACAAGTCCTGGCAAATAGGAGGCACTTATTAAATATGTGTTGAATGGATGAATAAATGAATCCCTGTTTACTTCTGCAGCCTCCCACCGCCCCCCCCCATGTGATTGCAAAATCTATCTTGTTATCAATACGTCCATCCCCAGAGCCTAACACCATGTCTGGTACACAGTGAATATTTAATAAATATTGCTGAACTAAAATAAAATGTAGGAGGCCAGACGCAATGGCTCATGCCTCTAGTCCCAGAACTTTGGGAGGCCAAGGCTGGAGGATTGCTTGAGCCCAGGAGTTTGAGACCAGCTTGGGCAATATAATGAGAGCTCGACTCTACAAAAAAATATAAAAAATTAGCGGGGTGTAGTGGTATGCATCTATATAGTCCCAGCCACTTGGGAGACTGAGGTAGGACGATCACCTGAGCCCAGGAGGTTGAGGCTGTGGTGAGCCATGGTCATGCCACTGCACTCCAGCCTGGGTGACAGAGTGAGACTCCTATCCCCAAAAAGAAGACAAGGGTGGAAGGGAAATCTACATTTTAATAGATAGTCTTAATGTCACTTAACTTTTAAATACTCCTTTAATAATCTCTGTATGGATTATAGACTTCAATTTTTAGGAAGCTATAGTAATTAACTCAGATGTGTTAATGCCTCGTGATGGATCAAAATTATTGTTAGTAGAGTACTTTTTATTTTCCAAAACACTTTCATATATATCATCTCATTACAACCTAGTGATGAATATATTAGTTGTAGTAGTAGCAACCACATTTTATAAATGAAGAAACACATTCAAGGTAAACAGTAAGTTATGGATTCAGAGTTTGAGTGAGGTCTATGAATATCAGGTGAGGTCTTTCCTCTGAACTCAACTGCTCCTCTGTTCACCATATAATTTTGTTTTTCTTGCTTGCTTCCTTTTGGTTGTTGTTGTAGTTGCTGTTGTTGTTTTGAGTTGGGGCCTCACTCTGTTACCCAGGCTGAAATGCAGTGGCCCAGTGATGACTCACCACAGCCTTGATCTCCTGGGTTCAGGCAATCCTTCTGCCTCAGCCTCCCGAATAACTGGGACTACAGGTGCACACCACCTTGCCAGGCTAATTTTTGTATTTTTTTGTAGAGAGACGAGCTTACGCTATGTTGCCCAGGCTGATCTCAAATTCCTGGGCTCAAGTAATCCACCTGCCTCAACCTCCCGAAGTGCTAGGATTACAGGCATGTGCCATTGAGCCCGACCTCCAAATCTTTTTCAAAAGGACAAAACTTTCTACCCCAACTTCGGATTATACATATGTATTATGTATACCATATATACATTGGAATGAATATTAATTATGTATATTTTACACATGTTATTGGAATGTTGGCTATCCCTTTAAAACTTTATTACTCAGTTTCAGGTTTCTTGCTATCCATTGAACATCCTGAATAAAGAATTATTCTATTGTTGATAGATGCTGGTCTCTGTTTTATTAGGGAAAATATGAGAGACTTAAGACTTTTTCCTTCTCTAGTTTGTATTGATCTGTTATCAGCTTTCGATTTCATTGGCAGGAACTTTCTATGAACGAATGTGCATGATTTTGATATTGATCCCAGACAACTGCTGCTTCGTGTGAGTTTTATCATAATCTTTCTAGTATCAGAGTAGTAAGAAAGGACATTTGATAATTTTAATTAGAGACTTAAAAAAAAAGAATGGACACAGATCAAATTTCAATCCTAATGATATAAAATTGAGAAGGAGATTCCAGGTTTCTCCTCTTTCATCATGTTAGTCTAAGTAACTTGACAGAGGTTGTATTTGTTTGTTTGTTTGTTTTTTGAGACAGGCTCTTGCTCCATCACCCAGGCTGGAGTACAGTAGTACAATCATAGCTCACTGCAGCCTCCACTTCCTGGCTCAAGCGATCTTCCCACCCCAACCTCCTGAGTAGCTGGAACTACAGGAACATGCTACCACACCAGCTAATTTTTAAAAAAATTGTAGAGTGGGGTCTCACTATGTTTTGCCCAGTTTGGTCTCGAACTTCTGGTCTTAAGTTATCCTTCTAACTTGACCCTCTAAAGTGCTGGAATTACAGATGTGAACCATTGCACTCAACAGTTTTTTGATGAACTGAATAGACAGCCTCCTGCCATAAGTAGGAAAGGGACCTTTTCCTTCCCTCCTCACCAATGGTTCTTAGTCCTGTTTGCATGTTAAAATCACCTAGCTAGTTGTTTTTTGGGTTTTTTTTTAATGTTGATGTCTGGGCCCAGCCCCCAGAGATTTTTAAGTCAATTTGTCTGAGCTGGTACATGGATATTATTTAAAACTCTGCAAAAGACACAATGTTAATAAGTTCAAAATCTCTGGGGCTGCATTAAACAGCTGACTTCTCCTGGGTCTGTGGGATGATGCAATTTCTTTTTGAAGCAAACGTTACCCCCAGCCTTATTAAAGCACATTCATGGCCCTTGGTTGTCTTGGCCAGCACCATCTCTCCCGTGCTCAATGATGCTGAACTCTGGGCCCCCAGCTGAGAATTCACTCATTTGAGCTGATTCCAGATAACCTCTTAATAAAACACTAGCACTGCCTGTAGCTTTCTGTTATGCCCTCTGTCTGGTCTGAGAAGGCTTCAGATCTAGGCAAGAATTCAGGTCTCTTTATTTTTAACAAGGTATAAACTTTACCCACTGGTATGCCTGGAATTTAAGCCAGATGAGTCTATTTTCAATCAATAACAGAATTTCTATGGTTCAGGACCTGCTAAAAAATACAGCCTGGAACTGTCTGCTCTCCAGGACCCAAACACAGTCTGATTGAAATCTTAATCAAAGTTCAAGGTCCATGAGAATCATCTTCTTGGCTAGATTCTATGTGTTCCATTCCTCTGCTTGGAGTTAGCCAGATAATACCATACCTATGCTGTTACTTTAGAATTCTATACAAGTGTCACTACAATGATAACACTTAACGTTATGGCCTTGGATTTTTTGTGGTGAGTTAGTAAAAGAAATAGTCACAGGAATACCAGTCCTCCAATTTTAAGTAAAACTACGTTTGAAGACATTAGTTTCTGTTTCGCTCTGTGGACAGTGTTAACTACTTTGCTCATTGTATCCAATCAGCAAACATGTATTAAGCACCTCCTCTGGACAGATAGGCCCATACATAGATAAATCAGATACTTGTCTATGTCTCCAAAAATTCATAGACTAGTGTAGAAAACTGCATAAACAGTCACAACACATTGAGCCGGGTACAATAAAAGAGTTTAGTGCAGGGTGCAGAGAGGAGGGCCCATTCCTCCCTGGGCCAGGCAGTCAGAGCAGGAGGCCAGAAAAAGTAAGAGTGGTTAGGCAGGAGGGCATGGTTTTCCCAAGCAGCAGGTACATGTTTAGATTTCATACAGGTAATTCTGGAAGCAGCAAGAAGGCAGATTTAACAAATGCATAGATAACACTCACCATGACGCAAGCACTGTTTTAAGTGCTTACGTACAGTAAGCCATTTAATCACAGTAAGAACACTTAGAGATAGGAACTATTATCATCCACAATTTACACGGGACAAAACAGGCACACCAAGATTCTGCAACTTGATTGAGGTTGTACGGTGCTTAAGGAACAAGGCCAAGATGTAAACACAGATGATTTGACTCTGGAGTCCTTGCACTTTTCCATTATATTATACTGTCTTAGGGAGAGTGGCCATGGGAGTGACAGAGAGGAGAGGCAGGTGGATCAAGTTGTAAGAGTCTGGGAAAGTAGATATGCCATATTAGAGGTGAAAACAATGAGACAGTTGACTGGTGCTCACTACTTGACTTCTAACTTGTGGAATTAGGTAAATTAGTAAACTTTTAACTGAGTTTAGGAGTGCTTAGAGATATAGCTTTTGGATGGATAGACCAAAAGGAAGAGGAAAAGAAAACTAATATGTTTTTAATTTTAATTTTTTTTAGTCAGAATCTCACTGTGTCACCCAAGCTGAAGTGCAGTGGCATTATGACGGCTCACCACAGCCTCGCCCTCAAAGATGGCTCAAGCCATCCTTCTGCCTCAGACTCCTGAGTAGCTGGAACTACAGACATGCACCACCATGCCTGACTAATTTTTCTATTTGTTGTAGAAACAGGGTCTTGCTATGTTGCCCAGATTGGTCTTGAACTCCTGGCCTCAAGCAATCCTCCTGTCTCAGACTTCCAAAGTGCATGAGCCATGTCAGAAATAACATTTACAAAGTAGTATTTATATTTAGGCACTCTACATATTTATTAATATCTTTTTTATACTTATTTATTTCCATTTTATTTCACTTCAAGTTATTGTTAGATTAAAATATATCCCAGTGGGCCTCCAAATGTTCCATCAGGCTGAATGTAGGGTGTCTGGTCTGCGATCAGGTGTGCGTGAAAGATGCAAATAATTGCACAAAAGTTAAAGTGGGAAATATAGTTTATTTAGAAAGTAAATTAGAGAGAGAGAGAGAGAGAAAGAGAGAGCAAGGAAATTCAACTCCCCAAGGTAGGGGAGGGATCAAAGCTTAGAAAAACATGGCCTGGCCATAGCTCAAAGAACACATGGCTGCACCATAACTTAGCAAGGTAATGGTTTATTAATATCTTTATATATATTCTTTTTTTTTTTTTTTTTTTTTGAGTTGGAGTCTCACTCGGTCACCCAGACAAGAGTGCAGTGGCCACTTCCGGCCACCACAGCCTCGCCTGCCGGGCTCCGGCGATCCTTCCGCCTCAGCCTTCCGAGTAGCCGGAATTACAGGCATGCGCTACCACGCCCGGCTGATTTTTTGATTTATTGTAAAGATGAGGTCTCACTGCCCAGGCGGGTCTCGAACCCGCGGGCTCAGGCAATCCACTCACCTCAGCCTCCCAAAGGCACGGGATTACAGGCTGAGCCACTGAGCCCAACTATATAGAGGTAGGTATTCAACATGAGGAAACTGAGGTTCAGAGAGGTTACGTAAGGTCACACAATATGTTGGATATTTCTTGGTTTGGAGCTCAGCATCCTAAGAGCACCCTGATTTTCTTTGGGGGAATCCCAATCCTTCACTGCATATAGTCTTGGTAGGAGCATGATTCCAGGTTCCTGCTTCCAACAAAACTCGAGCAGCAATATCATTCTTCTTTCTGGCTATTGGTATCGTCAAGGGATAGACAGGCTGGCCAGAGCTGGTTTTGGCTGCTTGCAACTAAGAAGTCCAAACTGAAACACACAGCAAGTGACAAAGCTTAAATCCAAACCCTAGTCCATCTAGCCCCAGCTCATACTTTTCTACTACACTATGCTGCTCCCATGGTTTCTACACTCAGAATATGTGCACACAGTGATTATTCACCAAAGTTTCAATAGGAGAGCCTTTCTGCAAAGCACTTCAAATGGTGATTGGGTCATGGTGAGTGAAAATCCTTGTGTCCCCTTATAGTCAACCCATACCAGTCCAACCCCAACCCCAGTAGTCACTGATGTTTTTTTATCCCTATGGTTTTGCCTTTCCAAGAATACCATGTAAGTGAAATTTTATGGTATGTAATCTTTTGAGTCTGGCGTCTTTTACTGATCATAATGCAGCTGAGAGCCATTCATGTGGTTCCACGTATCATGTAAAATTTTACTGAATGTTAAATGTGTTCTCACTAGGCTAGCACTGTTTCAGCTACAGAGGGTATAGCAGTAACCGAAAGAATCTAAGTCTAGCCTTCCATGAGCTTATAGTCTATGGGGTGGGGAGCAAACAAGCAAAAAACACATAAACAAGATTTTTTAAACAACTTAATTGTAAGTACTAGTAAGTTCAAGAAGCAACTATAATAGAATAATGAGAGAGTGATAGAAGTGGGCATATGTGATGAATTTTTTTTTTTTTTTAGTCAGTGTCTCACTTTGTCACCCAGGCTGGAGTGCAGTGGCACAATCATGGCTCGCTGCAGCCTTGACCTCCTGGGACCAGGTGATCCTTCTGCCTCAGCCTCCCAGATAGCTGGGACTGAATAGCTGGTGATCCTTCTGCCTCAGTATCCCAAATAGCTGGTATAGCACATACCACCATGCCCAGTTTTTTTTGTTTTGTTTTGTTTTGTTTTTGTTTTTGTTTTTGTAGAGGCAGAATCTTGCCATGTTGCCTAGGCCAGTCTTATACTCCTAGGCTCAAGTGATCCCATTGCCTCGGCCTCCCAAAGTGCTGGGATTACAGGCATGAGCCACTGAGCCTGATGCTAATTTATCTAGGATGATTTGTTGAGAACTCTCTAAAGAGGAGATGCAAATTGAGATCTAGATAATAAGAAGGGGACAGCCACACAAAGATCTGGGCAAGGAGCAAACAACAGAAGAAACAGCTAGTGCAAAGATCCAGGGGTTGAGGGCAGCAAACTTGGGTGTTCAAGAGACAGAAAGAAGGCAGAAGGGACTGGAGTGCTGAGGACCAGAGGCCAAGTTGTGATTTAGTTGGGAGAGCCAGGTAGGAGCCTGATCAGGCAGGTTTGGTAAGCCAAGGCTGGAGTATAAGTTTTGTTCTCATTGTAAGAGGAAGCCTTGGAGAGTTGTAAACCAGAGAGTAATGTCATCTGATTGATGCTTTGAAAAGATGATACCTCTGCCTGCTGGGTGGTGGATGGACTGTGCTTGACAGTGGGGAGGAGGGAGAATAAGTATGGAGGTAAGGAGATATGTCTGGAAGATTTCTTGGCACTTAAGGGAGAGGTGACAGTGACCTGAACCAGAATTGCGGCAGTACAGATGGTGAGCAGTGATAGAATTTACTACTTTTTTATCAACAAGGGTACTTGCATAATGAACATATGTATACCGAACCTTGAATTGTACCCAAATCTTTAAAATAAAATAAAAAAGAACAACAACAACAAAAAGAATTTACTACTTTTGTGTGATGGTAGAAAAGGAAAGAGAAAAAGAATATCAAAAACTATTAAATGTTGGTTTTTATTATATTTTATTTTTTGAGTCAGGGTCTCACTCTGTCACCCAGGCTAGAGTGCAGTGGCACAATCTTGGCTCGCCAGAGCCTCGACTTCCTGGGCTCTGGTGATCCTTCTGCCTCAGCCTCTCAAGTAGCTGGGACTACAGGCATGTGTCACTATACCCGGCTAAATTTTTTTATTTTTCTATTTGTTATTTTTTTATTTTTTGTAGAGACGAGGTCTTGCTATGCTGTCCAGTCTGGTCTCCATCTCTTGGGCTCAAGAGATTCTTCTACCTCAGCCTCCCAAAGTGCTGGGATTACAGGTGTGAACCAGTGTGCCTGGCCAATTTTAGTATTTATTTAAAAAGAATATCAAAAGAATATCAAAAACTTTGACTTTTAAAATGTTATCAATGCAAATCTGAGGAATTACACAGAAGTCAGTCTATCTTAATAACCAAGGTCAAAATAACCTAAACTAGGAGATTAATTTAGTTTCACTGCATATACTGATGGAAATAAACCAGTAGCTCACCTAGCCTCTCCTCTGCTCTGTTAGGAGAACAGCAGACAATGAGCACATGAGCACTGAAGTCAACATGCACCTGTATGACATGCACATTCAAAGAACTTTACCATGTTGGTTGAATTCTCAAGTAAAAAGACTAGAAAGAGACTCATTGCCATAGTTATTCCTGGCCAAGGTCACACAACAGCCACACATCCAAACCTTTTGGCTTAGAGAGGGGAAACAAAGTTGAGTTAGAACTATGTTGAGCTTTGGCTGGGTACAGTGACTCATGCCTGAAATCCTAACACTTTGGGAGGCTGAGGCAGGAGGATTGCTTGAGTCCAGGAGTTCAAGACCAGCTTGGGCAGCATAGCAAGACTTCTTCTCTACAAAAAAAAAATTAGCCAAATTAGACAGTGCACACCCATGGTCCCAGTTATTTGGGAGGCTGAGGAAGGAGGACTGCTTGAGCCCAGTAGTTCAAGGTTGTGGTAAGCTGTGATCATGCCACCCCTCCAGTTAGAGTAAGACCTTGACTCAGAAGAAAGGAAGAAAAGAAGAAAAGAAAGAAAGGAAGGAAGGAAGGAGGGAGGGAGGGAGGGAAGGAAGGAAGGAAGGAAGGGGGGAGAGAGAGAGAAAGAAGGAAGGAAGAAGGAAGGAGAGAGAGAGAGAGAGAAAGAGAGAAAGAGACAAGGAGGAAGGAGGAAGAAGGGAGGGAGGGAAAAGTGATGGGTCTCCAACCAGAGTACACTATTTAAAAATTCTCACTTTCCCATGCCCTTCAGTTTTTTCTCCTCTACATCCTCTGTTCTACAAGACATGAAGACCCATGCAAAAGACATTTAGTGCTGTGTTCCAAGTTTATATTTTGATCTGACTACCGGTTTTCCAGCCAAGACCAGCCTCCCTTGTAAATAAAGATCTGTTAAGAGGATATGAAGGAACATATCTTAAGGTAGTGCTCTATTCTTTTAGCTGTTCAAAGGATTTAAGGGCTTTGTTTGTTTTGAAACAAGTAACCAGCCTCCTCCCACCACATACCCCTAACCTCACAGGACAGCAGTAGGAAGTCAGACCTGAAAAACAGCCCATGACCTGGGTGCCCTCTCTGCCGTTGTCCTGCCCCTATCCTTGCTTTGTTGTTTTGTTTACATGTTTTGTTTTTAAGATAAGTTTTTACCTGACCCTAGGATCTTCCATTTATCCTCAGGCTTTTCTTTAGGGTAATATTACTATACTGCAAGTGCTGGACAGAGTTGACCCAAAACAAGGGCCAGCTGCCATTCAGAGATGTCCAGAGGTAGGAAGATGCAGGATGGAATGCAAAGATAAGCAGGACTATCCCGAGCTCCTCTCCACTTCTCATGTGAGCCTGCTCCAGGGGAGGTAGTTGGCCACAGCCCTGGGAAGGTCTCCGTGAGACCTAGGAAGACCCTAGAAGAGGATTTCCCTGAGAAGAGAGCAAATGGCTAGCCAGCTGGGGGCTGGGGAGAATGGGAGCAGCCTCCCCTACACTTTTGCACACCTGAGCCTACCCCAGCTCTTGTGTCCAAGTCACAAAAACAAATCTGTTCTACTATAAGTCATTCCACAATAATGACCTTATTTCTTTTGAAAAAGTTTCACACTTTAAGACTTCTTTTGAAGGGAAAACACAAAAGTCATTAGCAATGAACACAGGAACCTCTGCTAATCATCTTTCTAGGTATTAAATAACATCTAGATGAGGGCAACAGTGGAACACAAGAGAAGTCTCCAGAAGAAGAAAAGAGGCTGAGAGAGGAACTAATTGATGAAGTGGGATAGCACCAGTTTTTCCTCAGGGTTGCCTGAACTATACTGTTAAAAAATATCCTGTGAGACTCTTCTGGCACACATTCATTTATTTTTTAAATAAGCATCTTTTGCACTTGATGACTAACATAAGGTAGCTCTTAGCACATAGTAGGTGCTCAATAAATGTTAGTTACTGGTACTAGTTCTACTAGTATTAGTACTGCTGTACTACTGTTACTGCATGTGCATTAGCATATTGTTCTAGGTTCCAGGGACTGAGAGGAGCAAAACCTAATCACTGTCCTCAAGAACTTTTAGTCTAAAAGGGGGATAGTGAGTTAGTGGCAGATGAGGGATGTTTACTTAGCTTTTATAGTCATCTTGCCACCCATGGCTTTCTATTATGCCTCTCTGTGTTGTTAGTTCTACCTTCCCTGGAAACGACTCTCACTGAGGTTGACTCTGGACTGTACATTCGCCTCATAGTAGAAGGATATGTAGACATAGGTGGAAACTGGCCACAGTATCAAGAACTGTGTTTGTTTGAGCCCGCACAGCTGAATGCTCACATTTTCACTGTGGTATGAACACTGCACTAGCCATGAAGACAAATTGCTAACAGCAGGCATCCTTTTGGAATCCTAACCCATAGGAGAAAAGTACAATACAGAGATGCTATCTCCGGATGTCTCAGAGAAAAGTGGAGGCATGGTGACAATCTAGTTAATTTAGGGCTGAGGTTCTGATGGAACTTGTAGCTAGCATGGAAATTTAGGAGTAGGAGAGGAGTTTTCCAGCATGTTGAATGTCAAAGCTCTCTGGCTTTCTGGCCAGGAGAAATCATGAGAATGAATCAGGTCTCCGGAGGTGATACTCTTGGTGAGGACCCAGAGTTGCTACGATCACATTGCTGTCTGCAGCACTTGAAGGAAAAGGCAAAGGAGGGGAGAAAAGAAAGAAACAATAATGCAGGTTTAGTTCAAGTTGCCCTTCCAGTTTACCATCTCTCCCCTACATGCCCTACCACACCTGCTAACAGAACAAAATTTTCATCGATCTCTGTACAACTGTCCCCAGGCCCCTGGTTGGGGAGGAGGTGGTGCTGTTTAGGGGTACGTGGTTGATAAACACAGGGTTGAGAACACTCCCCAACCCCATGACACCTTTTCAGTGAGTCCCACCCCAACTGCCTCCACCCATCAGGTCTTTTACCACATGTGTTAATGTCTGGAATTCTTTGGAGCCTTTAACAGCAGAGGATGTCAGGGGTATAGTAACTTTGATTCTAGAAAACTCTGAATCATCTGTGAGGTATCACAAACACTTTGGATAGTTACGTTGCTACATGTTTCTATAAAGATTTAGAACTTATAAATTTTAAAGGATTTTTATAAATGTAAACCAGGATTTAAAAATAGTGAGTAGAATCTTTCTTCCCCCATTGACATCATCAGCTCTGACAGAATTATCTTGTTAGCTGAGATTTTTAAAAGTATTTTTTGGGAGTCAGGAAATGAATCACTTGGTTTATTATGTAAACCACATTTACTAGATAAATGTCGGGTGTGAACTTCAATATATTTGTTCAGGGACACCTTGAAATATCACTCATATGTGTGTTGTGAAAATGGGCATCGTAATCTCTGCTCCTCATCATTGAGAATGGGAGGAGATGGGGGCTTATGGAAATTTCAGTCCCATTGTCAAAACAGAGTACAATGGCCTTGCGGAAAACATGGTTGATGTCATATTTATGTAGTCACAGTTAAGTAGACACAAGCACAGTCACAGTCACATGAAGAGAGCTGTTCGTTTTTGTTGTCGGGTTTCATCAGAGTAAAAGTCATTCTCTTGTTATGGAATATTCTGGAAGAGCTTGAGTGATGTCTTTGGGGGTAGTTTAGAGGACAAGTCATTTCTGGGATGTCTTCACATTATGCAATTTTTTAACGTTTATTTTTTGCTATATACTTATATCAACTACTTCAAGAAAGAAAATAATTACAATGATTTCAACGTGCAATCCTTAGACTCAATAAATATTCTTTATAATTATACCCAGCAATTCATATAAGTGTATATAGACACTAAGTCAACTAGCAAAAAACAAAAAAGTAAAATAGCTATATAAACTATAAATCTTAGATATGGAGAATCTACAATTATTATTCAAGTCATTTTGTTTTTTTAGAACACAATTCACATGTTTTTCAATCACATATACATCCATTGCAAGAGTAAAATGAGACCACTAATGCAAACAATGTAAAACTGAGTCTCAGCATGAATGTTCATAAAAGCATTATTCATAATCACCAAAAGGTAGAAACAACCCAAACATCCACTAAGGGATGAACGGATAAACAAATGTGGTATCTACAAAAATTGAATATTATTCAGCCTTAAAAAGAAATGAAATTCTAGCAAAAGCTACAACATGGATGGACTTGAAAACATTATGCTAGCCAGGTGCTATGACTCACGGCTGTAATCCCAGCAGTTTGGTAGGCTGAGGTGAGAGAATTACCTGACCCCAGGGGTTTGAGACCAGCCTGAGCAATGTTGAGACCTCATCTCTTCGATAAATCAAAAAATCAGCCAGTCATGGTGTTACATGCCTGTGGTTCCAGCTACTTGGAAGGCTGAGGCAGAAGGATCACCTGAGCCCAGCAGGTCGAGGCTGCTGTGGCTGTGAGTATGCCACTGAACTCCAACCTGGGCAACAGAGTGAAGCTCCAACTTGAATGAAAGAAAGAAAGGGGGGGAGGGAGGGAGAGAGGGAGAGGAGAGAAGAGAAGAGAAGAGAAGAGAAGAGAAGAGAAGGGAAGAAAAGAAAAGAAAAGAAAGAAAAAAAACATTGTGGTAAATTTAAAAAGCCAGGCTTTTGGTTTTTGACTCTGCGGAGGCCCAAATCTGGGTTCATCCGACACCAGCCGCCTCCATGATGCCGCCCAAGTTCAACCCCAACGAGATCAAAGTTGTGTACCTGAGATGCACCTGGGGTGATGTCAGCGCCACATCTGCCCCGGCCCCCAAGTTCAGCCCCCTGGGTCTGTCTCCAAAAAAGGTTGGTGATGACATCGTCAAGGCAACCGGTGACTGGAAAGGTCTGAGGATTATAGTGAAACTGACCATTCAGAACTGATAGGCCCAGATTGAGGTGGTACCTTCTGCCTCTGACCTGATCATCAAAGCCTTCAAGGAACCACCGAGAGACAGAAAGAAACAGAAGAACATTAAACAGTGGGAACATCACTTTTGATGAGATTGCCAACATTGCCTGACAAATGCGACACTGATCTCTAGCTAGAGAACTCTCTGGAACCATTAAAGAGATTGAGGCTAGAGAACTCTTTGGAACCATTAAAGTGATCCTGGGGACTGCTCAGTCTGTGGACTGCAATGTTGATGGCCACCAACTCCATGACATCATAGATGACATCAATAGTGGTGCAGTAGAATGTCCCACTAGTTAAGAAGCAAAAAGGAAATATATGTCAATAATATAGGTCATTTGACAACTAAAAAAAAAGAAATAAGCCAGATACAAAAGGACAAATTTGTATGACTCCACCTACCTAGAGTAGCAAGCTTCGTATAGACAGAAAGTAGAATGGTGACTGTCAGGGGTTGGAGAAAGGGAAGAATAAGAAGTTGTTGTCTGATGGGTGGTTTTTGTTTAGGATGACAAAAAAGTTATGAAGATGGATAGTGTTTCACAACGATGTGAATATACTTAATGCCACTGAAGTTGCATATAACGTACACTTAAAAATGGTTAAAATGGTAAACCTGTTGTATATTTTACCAAAACTTAAAAACAAAATGAATCCATGTCTCAGGGTAAAGGCTCCCAGTCCACTGGCCCTGTGTCTATTGCTCAAGACCACCTGGCTTTTTCTTGTCCAAGGTCTTTGCAATTTCTCTTTCCTCTCCTGGAAAATTCTTCCCCTGTACTTCCCATAATTGGTTCCTTCTTGACATTCAGATGTCCGTTCAAGTTTCTCTTTCTTCAGTTGAATCATTTAATTCTATTATTTACTTATTTATGCCCCATCTAGCTCCTCCCCTAAAATGTAGATTTCCAAAAAAGTTTCATCTGTTTTATTCCCTAGTACTTAGAATTAGGAACCCTAAGCCAATGCTAAATAACTAGTTGTCAAATGACTGAATGGTTGAACCAATAACTCTGGCACATAAAGCCTTGGTATGTATTCTCTATAATTAGAGCTTATTTGATGTCAAGTGTAGAGAGTCAGGGATATGCCTCTATTTTCTTGAATGTTCATCCCTATACTCACTTCTCCTTCCTATCCTCCCCTCCCAATTTTCCCAGCCCTAATTCCAGTTCAACATCATTTAAGTGAGTAATACTGCCTCTCTGAGTGCAGACCTCACCCATGTTAAAGTCCATTTGGTCCACACCCACCGTAGTGCCCCACCCATTCTGAGGAGGTTGGGGTTTTAGACGTGGGAAGTGATGTGAGAGGTGGCAAAGTCAAACATCCCAGTCCCTGGGGCCTCATGAGTTGATTTGCGGGTGATATGATGAAACAGCAAGTCTTCCTGCATAGGTACATTTTATTATAGTCATCAGCTGGAGTAAGGCTCACTTCTAGTTGTGATAAGCCCATGAAGGAAAAAAAAAAACAAAAAAAACAGAGACCAGTTCAGGAGCCATCTGAACTGGTTTCCATTTCAACTTCTATTCACACAATGATGCTTTCACCACTGATATGCTTGCATCCCCCAGAGCAGTGTATTACGAAGCACAGGGCTCCACTGCCCACAGATGCACCTGAGATCTGATGTGGAAGAACTGAGGGGTTCAAAGACCTCTGCATTACAGGGAAATGTTTGTGTCAAGCAAGTTCAGGGTTAGCACTTTAGATGTTAATGGAAGAAAGTTGCATTTATCTGCTGACTGCAGCCATTAATCCAAATGACTGAAATCCTCAAGGACCCAATGTAAAGCCAAACACGGAGATTTGATTTGCCATGGGTGATCAACTGTGAGCAAGGTAAGTGCAAAATAACATTTATTTCTTGCAATACATTAAGTCCCCTACACACAAACAAGTTCCATTCCAATTTACGTTCCATGTTCATAAGTCCAATTTGTTCATTAAATCCAACAAAGTTAGCCTGTGTACCCAAATAACACAATCAGCTACATAGTATTTTACTAGCTACATCACTGCTGCCTTTACACTTTCTTCCAAACATCCTGGGCTTGAAATAATGATTCTCTACTACTGTATTCTACACAGCACTTTTCAGTAAAGTACACAAAAGCACAACCACTTGTAGAGGATGCATGCATGTGACAATGTACGTCAGACACATGAACTAACTTACATGGATGGATGCATGGACGCTTATTCACATTTTTGAAAATTCACAGTTTAAAGGTTCATATGTAGGGGACTTACTGTAGACCTTTTTCTGACATAGGAGCTTTACTTGACCTCATTTCTATAATCTTCCCTTGGTTCTTTTTTTTTTTTTCTTCCTTGGCTGAAACAACAGAAGTTTACTTCCTCACAGTTCTAAAGACTGGAAGTCCAAGATCTAGGTATTTACAGCGTTGGTTCCCTCTAAGGTGTCTCTCCTTGGCTTGCAGATAGCCATCTTCTTCTTGTGTCTTCATGTGGTCTTCCCTGCATATCTTAACTCAGTTCTTTAGCTATGGACCACAACTCATCTCTAGCCAGTTATGATGTAAATACAAATTCTTTGGCACACGGGGTATTGGAAAAGACATAAGTTCAGATGCATCGCTCCTGGAAAAACTATTCAAGGTGCAGAGTGAAGAAAGGAATTAACAATAACATCTTTACTGGAGTGCAATGGCCTCAGTCTGGGCGACAGAGTGAGACTCTAACTCAAAAAAAAAAAGAAAAAGAAATCCACATCTTAGGGCAAGATCATCCAAAATACATATTTCTTTCCCCATGTGCCATTCTTTTCTGTGCTAAAAAAGTTAAATACAATAAAGATGTTATTGTTAATTCCTTTCTTCACCAGCCTCAACCTGCTGGACTCCGGCGATTCTTCCGCCTCAGCCTTCCAAGTAGCTGGAACTACAGGCGTGTGCTACCACGCCCGGCTAATTTTTTGATTTATTGTAGAGATGAGGTCTCACCAAGTTGCCCAGGCGGGTCTCGAACCCGCGGTCTCAGGCAATCCACTCACCTAGGCCTCCCTGGAGTGCAATGGCCTCAGTCTGGGCGACAGAGTGAGACTCTAACTCAAAAAAAAAAAAAAAGAAAAAAGAAATCCACATCTTAGGGCAAGATCATCCAAAATACATATTTCTTTCCCCATGTGCCATTCTTTTCTGTGCTAAAAAAGTTAAATACAATAAAGATGTTATTGTTAATTCCTTTCTTCACCAGCCTCAACCTGTTGGACTCCGGCGATTCTTCCGCCTCAGCCTTCCAAGTAGCTGGAACTACAGGCGTGTGCTACCACGCCCGGTTAATTTTTTGATTTATTGTAGAGATGAGGTCTCACCAAGTTGCCCAGGCGGGTCTCGAACCCGCGGTCTCAGGCAATCCACTCACCTAGGCCTCCCTGGAGTGCAATGGCCTCAGTCTGGGCGACAGAGTGAGACTCTAACTCAAAAAAAAAAAAAAAGAAAAAGAAATCCACATCTTAGGGCAAGATCATCCAAAATACATATTTCTTTCCCCATGTGCCATTCTTTTCTGTGCTAAAAAAGTTAAATACAATAAAGATGCTATTGTTAATTCCTTTCTTCACCAGCCTTGACCTGCTGGACTCTGGCGATTCTTCCGCCTCAGCCTTCCAAGTAGCTGGAACTACAGGCGCGTGCTACCATGCCCGGCTAATTTTTTGATTTATTGTAGAGATGACGTCTCACCAAGTTGCCCAGGTGGGTCTCGAACCCGCGGTCTCAGGCAATCCACACACCTTGGCCTCCCAAAGTGCTGGGATTACAGGCTGAGCCACCGAACCCGGCCAGATGTGGGATTTCTTAATGTGTTTACTCACTCATGCCCCTTCCCATAAAGCACTGCTTTTCTTCCCTTCCTTTCTTTGTTTTCTCTATCAATCATGTTTCTGTGACTACCAAAACAAGTTAGGAACTTTAAAATTTTGATAAAGCAGTTGAAGAAATAAAAGCAATCTAATATTCAAAAATAAAAGTAAATGTTGCTCATATCTCCTCAATGAGTCTTCTCTAGTTCTGCCAGCTGGAAGGGTCCCCACCACTGGGCTGTGGACCAGTACTGGTCCATGACCTATTAGGAACCAGACCACACAGCAGGAGGTGAGTGGCGGGCCAGTGAGCTCTGCTTTCTGTCAGATTAGCAGTGGCATTAGAGTCTCACAGGACCGTGAACTCTGTTGTGAATTGCTCGTGTACAGGATCTAGGTTGCATGCTCCTTTGCATGCTCCTTATGAGAATCTAATGTCTGATGAGTTTTGCCCTGCCCCACCACCCATGGAAAAATTGTCTTCCATAAAACCAATCCCTGATGCCAAAAAAGTTGGTGACCACTGAACTGGGGGATTACACTCAGTAGCAGTTAACCAAGACCCAAGTGCAAAACCAATGGTAACAGTTCATTGTTCCTCTCAAGGTTTTAAAAAATAACACAAGCATGTGTAGTATGGGAAGTGCATGCCTAACTTGTACATGTGAGTGAATAGGTTTGTGTATACCTATATTATGATGGGATATTTCATGATGACTGTTTCCATCTTCCTCTGGGAAAACATACAGAAAACAGGTTTGGTATTGCTTGATGTGAGAGGCCATTCAGTTTGTCTTTCAAGCATTATTTAAAGTGAATATTTTCAGTGTTTCAATAATTGGGTTATTTAAATGGAAAATATAACAACATTACCCTTATTTGAAATTTCTTATAATAGTTGTTGCATTAAAATTGTCTGTTAATGACTGGGTGTGATGCCTCACACCTGTAATCCCAGCACTTTGGAAGGCAGAGTCCAGGAATTCGAGACCAGCCAAGGTAACATAGCAAGACATTGTGTGTACAAAAAATAAAATAAAAATAAAATTATCTAGGTATGGTGGTGTGTTTCCCTAGTCCCAGCTATTCAAGTCGCTGAGGCAGAAGGATCACCTTGGCCCAGGAGGTCAAGGCTGTGATGAGCTGTGATCATGTCACTGCACTCCAGCCTGGGTGAAAGAGTATGACCCAACTAAAAAAAAAAAAAATCTGTTAATTATGGACAGACACTGAACCTGTATATACAACCTTACATCTCAAAGGGACTTTGAAAATGTGAAAATGTGAAAATGTGATTAAAGTTAAGGATCTTGAGATGAGGAGGTTATCTTGGATTATTTAGGTGAGACCAAGTTAATTACATGAGTCCTTAAAAGTGGAAGACAGAGAAGAGTGAGTCAGAGAGATGCAATGTGAGCAGGACTTGACCTGCCATGGTTGGCTTTGAAGATGAAGGAAGGGGCCATAAATTAAGAAATGTGGGCAGAGCCGGGCTCGGTGGCTCAGCCTGTAATCCCGTGCCTTTGGGAGGCTGAGGTGAGTGGATTGCCTGAGCCCGCGGGTTCGAGACCCGCCTGGGCAGCGAGACCTCATCTCTACAATAAATCAAAAAATCAGCCGGGCGTGGTAGCGCATGCCTGTAATTCCGGCTACTCGGAAGGCTGAGGCGGAAGGATCGCTGGAGCCCAGCAGGTCGAGGCTGCGGTGGCCGGGAGCGGCCACTGCACGCCAGTCTGGGCGACAGGGTGAGACTCCAACTCAAGAAAAAAAAAGAAAAAAAGAAATGTGGGCAGTTTCTAGAAGCTGTAAAGGACAAGGAAACAGATGCTCCCTTAGAGTCTCCAGAAAGGAACATCTCCTGTCAGCACCTCATGTTTAGCCCAGTGAGATCTATGTCAAACTTTGCCATACAAAACTGTAAGACAATAAATTCAAGTTGTTTTAAACCACTAAATGTGTGGTAATTTATACATTATCAGAGTTAGAAAACTAATACATCTAGCAATTTTGGTAATGGCTTTCCAGATATCTTTAACTGTCAAGTTGGAGAACAAGCGGAAAATAGAAAAGATTTTAATGGTACAAAAGAAGAAATCCTCTGCATCCTTGGTTTCTAAATCAACCAGTTTTAAATTTCATATTCCCTTCTCCCTATACCTACAGAAGAAAGAAAATAATTATTGTAAGTATCACTAACTGAGCTCTTGCTTGTACCACACACTGTACAGAGCACAACAAATATTATCACATGTAATCCTCACTTTAATGCCCTTGAAGAAACTATGCCTTAAAAAGGTAAGGAGTCTGGGTGTGGTGGCTCAAGCCTGTAATCCCTGCATTTTGGGAGGCCAAAGCAAGAGGATTGCCTGAGCCCAGGGGTTTGAGACCAGGCTGGGCAACTTGGCAAGACTTTATCTCTACAATAAATTAAAAAATTACCGGGTGTAGTAGCGTGCACCTGTAGCTTCAGTTACTTGGAAGGCTGAGGCAGAAGGATCGTCTGAGCCCAGTAGGTCAATACCGGGGTGGCCGTGAGCGTGCCACTGCACTCCAATCTGGGCGACAGAGAGAGAC
This sequence comes from Carlito syrichta, assembly GCF_000164805.1. Taxonomy (NCBI): domain Eukaryota; kingdom Metazoa; phylum Chordata; class Mammalia; order Primates; family Tarsiidae; genus Carlito; species Carlito syrichta. The sequence goes on along the minus strand of NW_007223631.1, from coordinate 501,044 downwards.
TCTGACTCAAAAAAAAAAAAAAAAAAGAAGATAAAGAAACTTACCCAACATGACCCTGACCCTGTAAGAGATGGGCAGAACCAGTCTTAGGATCCAAGTTCCTGTGACTCCAAAGCCCATGCAGTTATAATAACCATAACTCTGTTTCATCCAGTTCACCCTGAAGCTTTGTCTTATTTCCTCTAGAACCAACATTGCTACTAAGGCAGCAGGACAAATGGCTCTAGACCCATTCTGTAGAGCAAGCATACATCCTGGATTTTCCAGAACTGTCCTGCTAATTTAAAATATTGTCTTTTTGTCCTCAAAAGCTACCAAAACATCCCAGAAATTTTAATGTTTCCTCAAATGGTATGTGAATAAATACTGTTATAAGATACACAGAAGTCCCCCCAAATCATTTATCAAATATTATTTTCTTATTTGTGATTTAAAAACATGGCCCAGGTACTACTGTGTCAGTCCATTAGATACATCGTGGCGATTTGTTAACTATTGTATCCATTAAATTCTACCCAGCCCAAGTCAGCTGGTTTAGGTAGGATGGGTCATAATCCTGTTCATTTGATCAGTAGGGCACCTCAAACTGGATGGAAACTCCAGGTACACAGTTTAGAAGCTGTGTGTAGGACATTCCAATGCACAGGCATCCAAAATGTGTAAAGTCACATGATTGTCATCCTAGAGTCTCCCAAACAGCACAGCTGAGTCCTGAAGCTGCCAAGATCTGCTCCCTAATCTCAAGAATTTATGCAAGGCCTATGCTACCAAATTCCAGTCTCCTGGGCTCACTCATTCATCTGTCTTAATCCGACCCTGAAGCCTGCATCTAAAATAGCCTGAGGTATCAACTGCTAGGCTACCACTCTAGACCTATTACTGCAAACCAGGCCCGGACTTGGGGATGGCCTAAGGCAGAAGCAAGGCCCTTCAGCTCACACCACTTGCTCTCAGTGTTTGTTCCAGTTATCATTTCTTCTACTGTTATTCACAAGTGTTACATTCTGTACCCATATCCAGACAGTTTAGAATCCAATCTTAAAGTGAAAGCTATAAATTGAGTAGAGATATAGAAAACCTTAATTACTTTTAAAACAAAACCAATTAAAAAAGATTTCTGCTAACTGGATTTGTACTGACTGCAACTTTTATACCTTGATGGTGGAATTGCAAAATGATGTAGCCACTTTGAAAAACAGGTGCTTCCTTGTGAAGTTAAGCATGTGCTACCATACAACCCAGCAATCCCACCTGTAAGTATTTAGCCTAGAAAAACAAAAAACATACCTCACACACACACACACACACACACACACACACACACACACACACACACACACACACTGAATGGAAAGATTGATAATGACTTTGAATCACCACTACAAACCTTGGTACATCCACACAATGGAATCTTACTCGGCAATAAAAAGACATAATTTACCGATAGACATAAAATGGATGAATCTCAAATGTGTCACGCTAAATGAAAGAAGCTAGACTCAGAAAGCATTATGTAATATATGGTTTCATTTATATGAGATTCTTGGAAAAGGCAAAAGGTACAGGGGCATAAAATAGATGAGTGGTTGCCAGGACCTGGAGGTGGAGGAGAGAATTAACAGCTACAAAAGGTCATTTTTCTGAACGAAGGACTCATTCTATATCTTGATGTGGTGGTAGCTACACAAATGTATTTGGTTGTCAAAACTCATAGAACTGTACATCGAAATACATGAATTTCATTGCATATAAATGATACACCAATTAATCTGGCTTTAAAAATAAGTGTTTGCTCTTCTCCCTAAGATTAAAAACCCCATTCTTAACTCATGCAAGATAATTTTGGATCCGTGTAATCCACAGGCTCAAAGGAACGCTGCTACTTGGGGTGTTTTTATGAAATGATTAGAGGCCAGTAGTGTGGGTCAACCCTCTGTCACTGCAATCTGCACAGGTGGGCCTTGGGCCACCCCAGACACAGTCAGGCTTCTTGCTAGCTACTCTGCACATGAGTCTCTTCCTGCTGCAACAGCTCTCTTCCCCTCCCCATCCCATTCGCCTGCCATGGGCTCTTCACTTGGGCGGTGTCTTCTGATGCTGATACTGTGAATCAGCTCTGCTTCAATCACCTCCTGAAGAGACACTCTTTCATTCTCCCTAGCTAGATTGAGAGCCCACTGTTACTCGCTGTCACTTTGCTCCATTTGTTTGCTTCACTGACCATAGTCTTTAACTGTTTATTGTTTGCTTATTGATAGACTTATTTATTGCCTATCAGTGGCTGGCACCATTTTCGCCTCGTTCATGGTTGTGTCCCCAGCACTTAGTGCCTCGCTAAAGCAGATGGTCAGTAAATGTTTGTTGAACCCAGGAGACTGGAGGCCTCACTTAGAGCAAGCAGACCATAGCAGCCTAAGTTGACACAGCATTGTGGTTATCCTTAAAACCAACAGTCGTTGTTATCTCCTAGTCACAGAGGCACAATGGTGTCTGCACCTTGTTGAGCTGCCCTACACCCAACCAGTATACAGCAGAATATTCATAAGTACATTTTCAACCGAAAGACTTCTGGGGGATCTGTGTCTGTTCACAATACCTTTGCCCTATGTAATACCACAGAATGAATGCAAACATCTCTAAAATATGAAATAATTGGTTTTGATCAATACATTATGCAATATCTCAGTCAGTAAATTATTAATCCATAAGTTAAAGTGTTTCCTAATGAAAACATGATTTTAAAAGATAATTTCCTACTTAAACCATAGTTCAAGACTCAAATATTGATTTCTTCTCTGGTAATTATAGGCCAACTGTTTAAATTGTAGGCTTATCTATTAACTACATATTTATCCCCCTTAATCAAAAACTGTGTCCGTAGGAGCCACCAAACTGAACATTTCTTACTTAGGAGTCTCTTAACCATGTGTTGTTAATTTTTTGTAGTAGAGCCTTTGTCCCTTCCATTCTGTCTGGAACACTCTTTCCTCATCTCCTTATGACTTACTTCTTCACCTCCCTTGAGACTCAGCTCAAAGGTCACCATGTTCATAGGCCCTCTCGCTGATCACCCAGTACAAAATCACATCCATCATTCATCCCGCCCCAAAATATGCATTCTTCTTCCTCACCTCACTTTTACCCATGGCGCTTATCTCCATCTTCCATACTGTAAATGTGTCTTTAAATTGTTTTGTTTATTTATTGCATGTCTCCCCTAACTATAAGCTTACAGTTAAGGGGCACTGAGAATTTTTTCACTCTTTAATGACTCATCTCTCTAGGGCCTAGAACAGTGCGTGGCACTGTGATCAATAAATAAGCTCTGGGTGAATATTAAATAGATTCATGCAATTAATTTTATCAATTACTTAATATGAAATCAATGGCAATGATCATATCCCGTCTCAGTCCCCTTCTAGGCAGTGAATGTTTGTCTCCCAGTTAGCTGTTGTTGGTGGCAGGTGGCAGTTCATAACTCAGGAGCCAAAAGGATTTAAAAGGGAACTAACTTTTCTTCGGTACTTATAGCTCATGAGTTGTGGACAACCACCAGACATGTCTCTGAAATTCTTAGCACAAACCAAGCAAGTATCAGGTGGAGGCAACATCATGGAAAGACCATTGTCCTGGGCTTCAGGACTCACTACCAGGGTGTCATCAGGCAAGTCACTTAACTCTCTGAGCCTCAATTGCCCCAACTGTAAAATGGAGACAGTACTTGCTCTTTCTTATCAGGCTGAAGTGTGGGTGAACAAGAACCCCTTCTCCTCTTCCCTACCGTGTACTGCTTACCTTAACCCTCAGGGCCTATGCTTGCAGAAATCTCACCAACTAACAAGAGCTAATGGAGATTAATGGGTTAGTGTACTTGAGTTTAGAAAAAAAATTATTGGAGACTTTAGGGAGCCCTCGACCTTATTCTAAAAGGACAATTTCAGATAAACCATGAAGGTAAAAATCCCAACCAGATATGAGAGGGGGTCATTGTTTGGGGGCAATGTTCCTTTTGGCATACCCTAAATTAGACTTTCACATGTTCCAGGGAAAAATAGCTTCAGCCTCTGGAGAATTATGGATTGGATTATGCAGTTCAGCAAATGTCTTGAGCACCTACTATGTACCTGGTAATCCATGGTTGCAGCCAGGTTCCTCTACCTCATCTATACATGCTGTATACCTGTGCTTTCTAAAGGGCACTCTAAGAATTTACAATCCATTATTGTCCTGCCACAAAGTAACAAAACACAACTAGGAGAGGAACCTTTCCCCACCCTCAATAACCTCTCAGTGTTGTCTCTGGAATATTAGGTGTCCTGTCTCCAACCCTGAGGAATACCACTACTGTCCTCATTACATCTGAAAACACAGTCATTATCGACTTACTACCTTCTACATTCCTGTCCTTTGTGTCATTTTTCCTTCCTCACCTATGTTTATGTCTAGGTTGGCAGCTGATTTATACTGGAAGCAGTGTGGTATGGTATGTGGGGTGGGGGAGTGTACATTATACATTGTGGAACTACATTCTTGTTAAACTCTCATAGAATCAGCTGGGCACAGCAACATGCACCTGTAGTCCCAGTCACTTGGGAAGGCTTGAGGTTTGCTTGAGCCCAGGAGACTGAGGCTATAGTATGCTGTGATGGAGTTTATAAACAGCCTCTGAGCTACAGCCTGGGCAACATACTGAGGCTCTGTCTCTTTAAAAAAAAAAATCTTAAAAAAAAAAATCTCAAAATCCTTGTGTGGTGTTGGGTTCAGAATTGGGCTTATTGCATTCTTGGCCAGTTCAATCTGTGCCTTCATAAGGAATGTATCTGATATGACTGCTCTGTGATATGTATCTTTATTAGTTCTCCACGGAATAGTTAGAACCAAAGTCTTCCAAGACTTCCTCTGAGATTAGGGGGTCTTGTGGGGGTAGGGGGAAAGAGTATCTCTTCTCCAGGCCTCTCAGACTTTTTATGGGAGAAAAAAAAAAAATTTAAATTGTGAACCTCATCCTTCCTCCAGACTTCCTGATGGGTACCAGAAAAGTGTAATCTTGATATATGGAGCCTCAAAACCCAAGTTCTTACATTCTTACAACGAAAATTAATTGAAGTCTTCCTATGCACCTACAGATAAAAGAGTAAATAAAACAGACATGGTCCCTACCTTCCTGGAATTTTCAGTGCAGGAATCGGGTGATAAATAAAGGGGGAAAAAACCCTAAATTATGTTAAGTGCTGAGAAGGGAAAAAGCCCCAGGTAGTGGGGGAAAAAAAAGAGGTGGAGCTCATTTAAAATTGGGGGCAGGGGGCTAGGCACAGTGGCTCACACCTGTAATCCTAGCACTTTGGGAGGCCAAGGTGAGAGGATTGCCTGTGTCCACAGGTTCAAGACCAGTCTGCGCAACTTGGTGAGACTTCATCTCTACAATAAATCAAAAAAATTAGCCAGACATGGTGGCACATGCCTGTAGTTCCAGCTATTTGAAAGGCTGAGGTAGAAGGATCACCTGAACATAGCATGTTGAGGCTGCGGTGGCCATGAGTGTGCCACTGCACTTCACCCTGGGTGACAGTGGGACTCCGACTCAAAAAATAAAATTAAAAAAAATTGGGGGCAGGTAACTCCCAAGTGGCAAAAAGGAATTGGAGAATTCTTCAGTCTGTCCTCTAAAGACTCTAAAAAAAAGAATCAGATTCCTGAAGAGGCTTAGGATAAGCAGAGAGAAAAGCATGTCCTTTGCAACCTGATCACACAGATGAGGAAAAAGAATAGAACTTTCTCTTTTTTTAATTTAATTTTAAAGATGTGAGGTAAGAATAGAACTTTCTTATTCATCTTTGAATCATCATGTCCCCTTGTTTGCTCTGGTATTCTAGGATGCAAATCTGCATTTATGTGTTTGTTCCAATTAGCCTTGTGGAATTGGCATTTAATTTTTAAAATGAGATTCAAATTTAGTTGTTCAAAAGTACTTGTGAAATTGGAGAATTATGTAAGATTATGGTTACTTAGTAAGTATTCTGTATAATGCAGAATTTGGTTTGTTTTTACCAAATTAAACTACTTGCTCTTGCTAAAATAAATACAAAATAAAATTGGGGGGCAGGAATGAGGGAAGGCCTGAGAGACAACTGGGTTGGGAGTCAGTCAGGTGAAGGAGAATGGGTGCTGGACTTCGGACTAAGACTAAGACGTATCCGTCTTGTTGTGAGGTCTCTAAGATCGGAGAGAGGCCAGTGAGGCTGAAGCTCAGGGAGTGGGGCAGAGGGAAAGAGAGTTGTGGCTGAAGGGGCAGAGGTGGGATCAGACAAGAACATGGGCAGGTTCCCAAAGCCCCCTCCACCAAGCTACCATATAGCAACTGACTTCCTCTAACCCCCTTAGGCAGTAGAGAGTAAACTGGGACACACGGCAATATTGATATCTTCCCTGCAAATGAAGTCCCCTTGCTGACTCATTAATTTGGTGAGGTCAAAGAAGGAGTACAGGTTACAAAATGATAGGAGATGTGCAAGCATTTTTGATACACAAAACTGAAGCATCACTTCAATTCCAGTTAAAATCCATTTCAACCTGTTTAAGCCAAAAACACACCACTGGCTCCAGGAAACTAGTAACCTGCCCTGGTGCCACTACATATCACAGGAATGTCTCCCTTTCTGCTCCCACAGGCTCTTTCCACATCCCCAACAAATATATTTTTCTTTAATTTCCCCCACTGACTATATCTTATCTCTAAATATGGTATCAGGAGTGCATGTAAAAGTTGGCATTCCCCATGGCAGTCAAAGCCTTAACGGCACAGCAATACCTGCCCTCCTTCTAGGTGACCTTGCTAAAGAATATCCCCAGGTGAGAAACCAGAAGCCAAATTCAAGAGAGAGCAGCTGCGTCCTAGCTAAAGCCTTCATAGATCACCTGGGTGGCAGAAACGTAGGAGCAACTACTTAACAGCATCACCACCTCCCACACCCCAGTTTGGACTTGGCAAGTGTTAACAATCCTCCGCCCTGGAGATTATCTCCAGAAGACGTTTGTCAAGATGCCTCACACTCCTTGGCTGCTCACACTCCTTCCACATACTAGGTGGAAGAAGCAGATATTTAATAATAAAGTTTAATCAGTAGTTCCAAGTCAATTGACATGTGACCTTGACAGCAGATCATAAACGATAACCTAGCACACAGTAAACACTTAAAAAGACAACCATATCCTGATAACGTCAACATAATGAACACATTGCTGCATTTATGACTAACTCGATTTCTCCCCCACATTGGAAAGAATTCACCCTTTACCAGTGGGCAAAAACTTTAGCCACAGTCTGCCTGATATTTGACCTTCACTGGGAACTATTGAAAACAGTAGTAACTGCCTTTCGACTGCTTATCATTTGTCAGAGACTGGGCTAACCACCAGGCTATCTCGATTAACCATCTCTTTAATCCCCACAGCAACCTTACGAGGTAGTACTAAAACCGTCTTTGTTTAGAGACGAAAAAAAAAAGAAGCAAGAAGGTATAAAACTTCGGCAGTTTATACCCCTAGTAAGTGGTGGGGGTGGGACTCAAACTCAGGAAGTTTCAGTCCAAATCCCTCTTTAAATTTAGTGTTGTCTACACTTGCTGACACCACAGAGAACGTATCAGTTACCATAGTTTCTTACTGTCCCCTCACCAGGGAAAAATTACAGCTAGATAGGAAGAGTAAGGGCAACAGTTCTTTAGCACGGTAGGGTGATTATGGTTAAGAATTTATTCTCTATTTTCAAATAGCTAGACAATAGGATTTTGAATGTTCCCAACACAAAGAAATGGTAAATGTTTGAGATGATGGGTATGCCAATTACCCCGATTTGATCATTACACATTGTATACAGATATTGAAATAGCACACTGTACCTCATAAATATGTACAAATATTATATGCCAATTAAAAAAAATTTTTGAGTTGGAGCCTCACTCTGTCACCCAGGCTGGAATGCAGTGGCATGCTTGTGGCCACCACAGCCTCAACATGCTGGGCTCAGGTGATCCTTCCACCTCAACCTTCCAAGTAGCTGGTACAACAGGCTTGCCACCATGTCTGGTTAATTTTTTGATTTATTGTAGAGATGAGATCTTGCCGAGTTTCCCAGCCTGTCTCAAACCCCTGGGCTCAGGCAATCCTCTTGCCTCCACCTCCCAAAGTTTTTGGATTACAAACGTGAGCCACTGTGCCCCTCCAGAAAGAAATTTTAAGAAAAGTAAATGGAAAACCACTGGAGACTAGAGGTGATCTGGAGATTGGAGGAGATGGAGGGAGTGGTCTCTGTGCTCCCCTCAATGTGGGAGCAAAATTGCCTTCCATAGTTCTCTACATTCTTTCATGAATGTTTCTCTTTAGGGTTCATGTCTGCCCAACTTTTGACTTTTGCCTCTAAAGAATTGCTGGGCTCCAGCGATACCTCCTCCTCAGCCTTCCAAGTAGCCGGAATTACAGGCATGCGCTACCACGCCCGGCTGATTTTTTGATTTA